>NC_135880.1:222650174-222927085 GCF_964194155.1 Cetorhinus maximus | reverse complement strand
CCTGTGTGTGTGTGTGTGTGTGTGTTTCTCTCTCTCTGTATCTGTGTGTGTGTGTGTGTTTCTCTCTCTCTGTATCCCTGTGTGTGTGTGTATGTGTGTGTGTTTCTCTCTCTCTCTTTGTGCCTGTGTGTGTGTGTGTTTCTCTCTCTCTCTCTGTGCCTGTGTGTGTGTTTGTGTGTTTCTCTCTCTCTCTCTGTGCCTGTGTGTGTGTGTCTCTCTCTCTGTGCCTGTGTGTCTGTGTGTTTCTCTGTGTGTGTGTGTGTGTATGTGTGTTTCTCTGTGTGTGTGTGTGTGTGTGTGTTTCTCTCTCTCTCTCTGTACCTGTGTGTGTGTGTGTTTCTCTCTCTCTCTCTGTATCTGTGTGTGTGTCTCTCTCTTTCTCTCTCTGTATCCCTGTGTATGTGTGTGTGTGTGTGTTTCTCTCTCTCTGTATCTCTGTGTGTGTGTGTGTGTGTTTCTCTCTCTCTGTATCTGTGTGTGTGTGTGTGTTTCTCTCTCTCTGTATCTCTGTGTGTGTGTGTGTTTCTCTCTCTCTGTATCCCTGTGTGTGTGTGTGTTTCTCTCTCTCCGTATCTCTGTGCTAGTGTGTGTGTGTGTTTCTCTCTCTCTCTCTGTGCCTGTGTGTGTGTTTCTCTCTCTCTGTATCCCTGTGTGTGTGTGTGTGTGTGTGTGTTTCTCTCTCTCTGTATCCCTGTGTGTGTGTGTGTTTCTCTCTCTCTGTATCCCTGTGTGTGTGTGTGTGTGTTTCACTCTCTATGTATCCCTGTGTGTGTGTGTGTTTCTCTCTCTCTCTATCTCTGTGCATGTGTGTGTGTGTGTTTCTCTCTCTCTGTGCCTGTGTGTTTGTGTGTTTCTCTCTCTCTCTCTGTGCCTGTGTGTGTGTGTGTGTTTCTCTCTCTCTCTCTGTGCCTGTGTGTGTGTGTGTCTCTCTCTCTGTGCCTGTGTGTCTGTGTCTTTCTCTCTGTGTGTGTGTGTGTGTGTGTGTGTGTGTGTTTCTCTCTGTGTGTGTGTGTGTGTGTGTGTGTGTGTGTGTGTGTTTCTCTCTCTCTGTATCCCTGTGTGTGTGTGTGTGTTTCTCTCTCTCTGTATCCCTGTGTGTGTGTGTGTTTCTCTCTCTCTGTATTTCTGTGTGTGTGTGTGTGTGTGTTTCTCTCTCTCTCTGTATCCCTGTGTGTGTGTGTGTTTCTCTCTCTCTGTATCCCTGTGTGTGTGTGTGTGTTTCTCTCTCTCTCTCTGTATCTGTGTGTGTGTGTTTCTCTCTCTCTGTATCCCTGTGTGTGTGTGTGTGTGTGTTTCTCTCTCTCTCTGTATCCCTGTGTGTGTGTGTGTTTCTCTCTCTCTGTATCCCTGTGTGTGTGTGTGTGTGTGTGTTTCTCTCTCTCTATCCCTGTGTGTGTGTGTGTGTGTGTTTCTCTCTCTCTCTGTATCCCTGTGTGTGTGTGTGTTTCTCTCTCTCTGTATCCCTGTTTGTGTGTGTGTGTGTGTTTCTCTCTCTCTATCCCTGTGTGTGTGTGTGTGTGTGTGTTTCTCTCTCTCCCTGTGCCTGTGTGTGTGTGTGTTTCTCTCTCTCTGTATCCCTGTGTGTGTGTGTGTGTGTGTTTCTCTCTCTCTGTATCCCTGTGTGTGTGTGTGTGTGTGTGTGTGTTTCTCTCTCTCTCTCTGTATCTGTGTGTGTGTGTTTCTCTCTCTCCGTATCCCTGTGTGTGTGTGTGTGTGTGTGTGTGTGTTTCTCTCTCTCTCTGTATCCCTGTGTGTGTGTGTGTTTCTCTCTCTCTGTATCCCTGTGTGTGTGTGTGTGTGTGTTTCTCTCTCTCTATCCCTGTGTGTGTGTGTGTGTGTGTGTTTCTCTCTCTCTCTGTGCCTGTGTGTGTGTGTGTTTCTCTCTCTCTGTATCCCTGTGTGTGTGTGTGTGTTTCTCTCTCATTCTCTGTATCTCTGTGTGTGTGTGTGTTTCTCTCTCTCTGTATCCCTGTGTGTGTGTGTGTGTGTGTTTCTCTCTCTCTGTATCCCTGTGTCTGTGTGTGTTTCTCTCTCTGTGTATCTGTGTCTGTGTGTTTCTCTCTCTCTGTATCCCTGTGTGTGTGTATGTGTTTCTCTCTCTCTCTCTGTATCTGTGTGTGTGTGTGTGTTTCTCTCTCTCTCTCTCTGTGCCTGTGTATGTGTGTGTTTCTCTCTCTCTGTATCTGTGTGTGTGTGTGTTTCTCTCTCTCTGTGGCTGTGTGTTTCTCTCTCTCTCTCTCTCTCTGTATCTGTGTGTGTGTTTCTCTCTCTCTCTCTGTGCCTGTGTGTGTGTGTGTTTCTCTCTGTATCCCTGTGTGTGTGTGTGTGTGTTTCTCTCTCTCTCTCTGTGCCTGTGTGTGTGTGTGTTTCTCTCTCTCTGTATCTGTGTGTGTGTGTGTTTCTCTCTCTCTGTGGCTGTGTGTTTCTTTCTCTCTCTCTCTCTCTGTATCTGTGTGTGTGTTTCTCTCTCTCTCTCTGTGCCTGTGTGTGTGTGTGTTTCTCTCTGTATCCCTGTGTGTGTGTGTGTGTGTTTCTCTCTCTCTCTCTGTGCCTGTGTGTGTGTGTGTTTCTCTCTCTCTGTATCTGTGTGTGTGTGTGTTTCTCTCTCTCTGTGGCTGTGTGTTTCTTTCTCTCTCTCTCTCTCTGTATCTGTGTGTGTGTTTCTCTCTCTCTCTCTGTGCCTGTGTGTGTGTGTGTTTCTTTCTGTATCCCTGTGTGTGTGTGTGTGTTTCTCTCTCTCTCTCTCTGTGCCTGTGTGTGTGTGTGTTTCTCTCTCTCTGTATCTCTGTGCCTGTGTGTGTGTGTGTTTCTCTCTCTCTCTCTGTGCCTGTGTGTGTGTGTGTTTCTCTCTCTCTGTATCTGTGTGTGTGTGTTTCTCTCTCTCTGTATCCCTGTGTGTGTGTCTGTGTGTTTCTCTCTCTCTGTATCTCTGTGCCTGTGTGTGTGTGTGTTTCTCTCTCTCTCTCTGTGCCTGTGTGTGTGTGTGTTTCTCTCTCTCTGTATCCCTGTGTGTGTGTGTGTGTGTGTTTCTCTCTCTCTGTATCCCTGTGTGTGTGTGTGTGTTTATCTCTCTCTGTATCCCTGTGTGTGTGTGTGTGTGTTTCTCTCTCTCTCTGTATCCCTGTGTGTGTGTGTGTTTCTCTCTCTCTGTATCTCTGTGCCTGTGTGTGTGTGTGTTTCTCTCTCTCTCTCTCTGTGCCTTTGTGTGTGTGTTTCTCTCTCTCTGTATCCCTGTGTGTGTGTGTGTGTGTTTCTCTCTCTCTGTATCCCTGTGTGTGTGTGTGTGTGTTTCTCTCTCTCTGTGTCCCTGTGTGTGTGTGTGTGTGTGTTTCACTCTCTCTGTATCCCTGTGTGTGTGTGTGTTTCTCTCTCTCTGTATCTCTGTGCCTGTGTGTGTGTTTCTCTCTCTCTGTGCCTGTGTGTTTGTGTGTTTCTCTCTCTCTCTCTGTGCCTGTGTGTGTGTGTTTCTCTCTCTCTCTGTGTCTCTGTGTGTGTGTGTCTCTCTCTCTGTGCCTGTGTGTCTGTGTGTTTCTCTCTGTGTGTGTGTGTGTGTGTGTGTGTGTTTCTCTGTGTGTGTGTGTGTGTGTGTGTGTGTGTGTTTCTCTCTCTCTCTCTGTGCCTGTGTGTGTGTGTGTTTCTCTCTCTCCCTCTGTATCTGTGTGTGTTTCTCTCTCTCTCTCTCTGTATCTCTGTGTGTGTGTGTGTTTCTCTCTCTCTTTATCTGTGTGTGTGTGTGTGTTTCTCTCTCTCTGTATCTGTGTGTGTGTGTGTGTGTTTCTCTCTCTCTGTATCTCTGTGTGTGTGTGTGTTTCTCTCTCTCTGTATCCCTGTGTGTGTGTGTGTTTCTCTCTCTCCGTATCTCTGTGCTAGTGTGTGTGTGTGTTTCTCTCTCTCTCTCTGTGCCTGTGTGTGTGTTTCTCTCTCTCTGTATCCCTGTGTGTGTGTGTGTGTGTTTCTCTCTCTCTGTATCCCTGTGTGTGTGTGTGTTTCTCTCTCTCTGTAACCCTGTGTGTGTGTGTGTGTGTTTCACTCTCTATGTATCCCTGTGTGTGTGTGTGTTTCTCTCTCTCTCTATCTCTGTGCATGTGTGTGTGTGTGTTTCTCTCTCTCTGTGCCTGTGTGTTTGTGTGTTTCTCTCTCTCTCTCTGTGCCTGTGTGTGTGTGTGTGTTTCTCTCTCTCTCTCTGTGCCTGTGTGTGTGTGTGTCTCTCTCTCTGTGCCTGTGTGTCTGTGTCTTTCTCTCTCTGTGTGTGTGTGTGTGTGTGTGTGTGTTTCTCTCTCTGTGTGTGTGTGTGTGTGTGTGTGTGTGTGTTCTCTCTCTCTGTATCCCTGTGTGTGTGTGTGTGTTTCTGTCTCTCTGTATCCCTGTGTGTGTGTGTGTGTGTGTGTGTTTCTCTCTCTCTGTATCCCTGTGTGTGTGTGTGTTTCTCTCTCTCTGTATCTCTGTGTGTGTGTGTGTGTGTGTTTCTCTCTCTCTCTGTATCCCTGTGTGTGTGTGTGTTTCTCTCTCTCTGTATCCCTGTGTGTGTGTGTGTGTTTCTCTCTCTCTCTCTGTATCTGTGTGTGTGTGTTTCTCTCTCTCTGTATCCCTGTGTGTGTGTGTGTGTTTCTCTCTCTCTCTGTATCCCTGTGTGTGTGTGTGTTTCTCTCTCTCTGTATCCCTGTGTGTGTGTGTGTGTGTTTCTCTCTCTCTATCCCTGTGTGTGTGTGTGTGTGTGTTTCTCTCTCTCTCTGTGCCTGTGTGTGTGTGTGTTTCTCTCTCTCTCATCCCTGTGTGTGTGTGTGTTTCTCTCTCTCTGTATCCCTGTGTGTGTGTGTGTGTGTGTGTGTGTTTCTCTCTCTCTCTCTGTATCTGTGTGTGTGTGTTTCTCTCTCTCCGTATCCCTGTGTGTGTGTGTGTGTGTTTCTCTCTCTCTCTGTATCCCTGTGTGTGTGTGTGTTTCTCTCTCTCTGTATCCCTGTGTGTGTGTGTGTGTGTGTGTGTGTTTCTCTCTCTCTATCCCTGTGTGTGTGTGTGTGTGTGTGTTTCTCTCTCTCTCTGTGCCTGTGTGTGTGTGTGTTTCTCTCTCTCTGTATCCCTGTGTGTGTGTGTGTGTTTCTCTCTCATTCTCTGTATCTCTGTGTGTGTGTGTGTTTCTCTCTCTCTGTATCCCTGTGTCTGTGTGTGTTTCTCTCTCTGTGTATCTGTGTCTGTGTGTTTCTCTCTCTCTGTATCCCTGTGTGTGTGTATGTGTTTCTCTCTCTCTCTCTGTATCTCTGTGTGTGTGTGTGTGTCTCTCTCTCTCTCTCTGTGCCTGTGTATGTGTGTGTTTCTCTCTCTCTGTATCTGTGTGTGTGTGTGTTTCTCTCTCTCTGTGGCTGTGTGTTTCTCTCTCTCTCTCTCTCTCTGTATCTGTGTGTGTGTTTCTCTCTCTCTCTCTGTGCCTGTGTGTGTGTGTGTTTCTCTCTGTATCCCTGTGTGTGTGTGTGTGTGTTTCTCTCTCTCTCTCTGTGCCTGTGTGTGTGTGTGTTTCTCTCTCTCTGTATCTGTGTGTGTGTGTGTTTCTCTCTCTCTGTGGCTGTGTGTTTCTTTCTCTCTCTCTCTCTCTGTATCTGTGTGTGTGTTTCTCTCTCTCTCTCTGTGCCTGTGTGTGTGTGTGTTTCTCTCTGTATCCCTGTGTGTGTGTGTGTGTTTCTCTCTCTCTCTCTCTGTGCCTGTGTGTGTGTGTGTTTCTCTCTCTCTGTATCTCTGTGCCTGTGTGTGTGTGTGTTTCTCTCTCTCTCTCTGTGCCTGTGTGTGTGTGTGTTTCTCTCTCTCTGTATCTGTGTGTGTGTGTTTCTCTCTCTCTGTATCCCTGTGTGTGTGTCTGTGTGTTTCTCTCTCTCTGTATCTCTGTGCCTGTGTGTGTGTTTCTCTCTCTCTCTCTGTGCCTGTGTGTGTGTGTGTTTCTCTCTCTCTGTATCCCTGTGTGTGTGTGTGTGTGTGTTTCTCTCTCTCTGTATCTCTGTGTGTGTGTGTGTTTCTCTCTCTCTGTACCCCTGTGTGTGTGTGTGTGTGTGTGTGTTTCTCTCTCTCTGTATCTGTGTGTGTGTGTGTGTTTCTCTCTCTCTGTATCCCTGTGTATGTGTGTGTGTGTGTGTGTTTCTCTCTCTCTCTCTGTGCCTGTGTGTGTGTGTGTTTCTCTCTCTCTCTCTGTGCCTGTGTGTGTGTTTGTGTGTTTCTCTCTCTCTCTCTGTGCCTGTGTGTGTGTGTGTCTCTCTCTCTGTGCCTGTGTGTGTGTGTGTTTCTCTCTCTCTCTCTGTGCCTGTGTGTGTGTGTGTTTCTCTCTCTCTGTATCCCTGTGTGTGTGTGTGTGTGTGTTTCTCTCTCTGTATCCCTGTGTGTGTGTGTGTGTGTGTTTCTCTCTCTCTGTATCCCTGTGTGTGTGTTTCTCTCTCTCTGTATCTCTGTGCCTGTGTGTGTGTGTGTCTCTCTCTCTGTATCTCTGTGCCTGTGTGTGTGTGTGTTTCTCTCTCTCTCTCTGTGCCTGTGTGTGTGTGTGTGTTTCTCTCTCTCTGTATCCCTGTGTGTGTGTGTGTTTCTCTCTCTCTGTATCCCTGTGTGTATGTGTGTTTCTCTCTCTCTGTATCCCTGTGTGTGTGTGTGTTTCTCTCTCTCTGTATCTCTGTGCCTGTGTGTGTGTGTTTCTCTCTCTCTGTATCCCTGTGTGTGTGTGTGTGTGTGTTTCTCTCTCTCTGTATCCCTGTGTGTGTGTGTGTGTGTTTCTCTCTCTCTGTATCCCTGTGTGTGTGTGTGTGTGTGTTTCACTCTCTCTGTATCCCTGTGTGTGAGTGTGTTTCTCTCTCTCTGTATCTCTGTGCCTGTGTGTGTGTGTGTTTCTCTCTCTCTGTGCCTGTGTGTTTGTGTGTTTCTCTCTCTCTCTCTGTGCCTGTGTGTGTGTGTGTTTCTCTCTCTCTCTGTGCCTGTGTGTGTGTGTGTCTCTCTCTCTGTGCCTGTGTGTCTGTGTGTTTCTCTCTCTGTGTGTGTGTGTGTGTGTGTGTGTGTGTTTCTCTGTGTGTGTGTGTGTGTGTGTTTCTCTCTCTCTCTCTGTGCCTGTGTGTGTGTGTGTTTCTCTCTCCCTCTGTATCTGTGTGTGTGTTTCTCTCTCTCTCTCTCTGTATCTCTGTGTGTGTGTGTGTTTCTCTCTCTCTTTATCTGTGTGTGTGTGTGTGTTTCTCTCTCTCTGTATCTGTGTGTGTGTGTGTGTGTTTCTCTCTCTCTGTATCTCTCTGTGTGTGTGTGTTTCTCTCTCTCTGTATCTCTGTGTGTGTGTGTGTGTTTCTCTCTCTCTGTATCTGTGTGTGTGTGTGTGTGTTTCTCTCTCTCTGTATCTCTGTGTGTGTGTGTGTTTCTCTCTCTCTGTACCCCTGTGTGTGTGTGTGTGTGTGTGTTTCTCTCTCTCTGTATCCCTGTGTGTGTGTGTATGTGTGTGTGTTTCTCTCTCTCTCTTTGTGCCTGTGTGTGTGTGTGTTTCTCTCTCTCTCTCTGTGCCTGTGTGTGTGTTTGTGTGTTTCTCTCTCTCTCTCTGTGCCTGTGTGTATGTGTGTCTCTCTCTCTGTGCCTGTGTGTCTGTGTGTTTCTCTGTGTGTGTGTGTGTGTATGTGTGTTTCTCTCTGTGTGTGTGTGTGTGTGTGTTTCTCTCTCTCTCTCTGTACCTGTGTGTGTGTGTGTTTCTCTCTCTCTCTCTGTATCTGTGTGTGTGTCTCTCTCTCTCTCTCTGTATCCCTGTGTGTGTGTGTGTGTGTGTGTTTCTCTCTCTCTGTATCTCTGTGTGTGTGTGTGTGTGTTTCTCTATCTCTGTGTGTGTGTGTGTGTTTCTCTCTCTCTGTATCTCTGTGTGTGTGTGTGTTTCTCTCTCTCTGTATCCCTGTGTGTGTGTGTGTGTTTCTCTCTCTCCGTATCCCTGTGCTAGTGTGTGAGTGTGTTTCTCTCTCTCTCTCTGTGCCTGTGTGTGTGTTTCTCTCTCTCTGTATCCCTGTGTGTGTGTGTGTTTCTCTCTCTCTGTATCCCTGTGTGTGTGTGTGTTTCTCTCTCTCTGTATCCCTGTGTGTGTGTGTGTGTGTTTCACTCTCTCTGTAGCCCTGTGTGTGTGTGTGTTTCTCTCTCTCTGTATCTCTGTGCCTGTGTGTGTGTGTGTTTCTCTCTCTCTGTGCCTGTGTGTTTGTGTGTTTCTCTCTCTCTCTCTGTGCCTGTGTGTGTGTGTGTGTTTCTCTCTCTCTCTCTGTGCCTGTGTGTGTGTGTGTCTCTCTCTCTGTGCCTGTGTCTGTGTGTTTCTCTCTCTGTGTGTGTGTGTGTGTGTTGCTCTCTCTGTGTGTGTGTGTGTGTGTGTGTGTGTGTGTGTTTCTCTCTCTCTGTATCCCTGTGTGTGTGTGTGTGTTTCTGTCTCTCTGTATCCCTGTGTGTGTGTGTGTGTGTGTGTTTCTCTCTCTCTGTATCCCTGTGTGTGTGTGTGTTTCTCTCTCTCTGTATCTCTGTGTGTGTGTGTGTGTTTCTCTTTCTCTCTGTATCCCTGTGTGTGTGTGTGTTTCTCTCTCTCTGTATCCCTGTGTGTGTGTGTGTGTGTGTGTGTTTCTCTCTCTCTCTCGTATCCTGTGTGTGTGTGTTTCTCTCTCTCTGTATCCCTGTGTGTGTGTGTGTGTGTGTTTCTCTCTCTCTCTGTATCCCTGTGTGTGTGTGTGTTTCTCTCTCTCTGTATCCCTGTGTGTGTGTGTGTGTGTGTGTGTTTCTCTCTCTCTATCCCTGTGTGTGTGTGTGTGTGTGTTTCTCTCTCTCTCTGTGCCTGTGTGTGTGTGTGTTTCTCTCTCTCTCTGTATCCCTGTGTGTGTGTGTGTTTCTCTCTCTCTGTATCCCTGTGTGTGTGTGTGTGTGTGTGTTCTCTCTCTCTCTTGTATCTGTGTGTGTGTGTGTGTGTGTGTGTGTTTCTCTCTCTCTCTGTATCCCTGTGTGTGTGTGTGTTTCTCTCTCTCTGTATCCCTGTGTGTGTGTGTGTGTGTGTGTGTGTTTCTCTCTCTCTATCCCTGTGTGTGTGTGTGTGTGTGTTTCTCTCTCTCTCTGTGCCTGTGTGTGTGTGTGTTTCTCTCTCTCTCTGTATCCCTGTGTGTGTGTGTGTTTCTCTCTCTCCGTATCCCTGTGTGTGTGTGTGTGTGTGTTTCTCTCTCTCTCTGTATCCCTGTGTGTGTGTGTGTTTCTCTCTCTCTGTATCCCTGTGTGTGTGTGTGTGTGTGTGTGTTTCTCTCTCTCTATCCCTGTGTGTGTGTGTGTGTGTGTGTGTTTCTCTCTCTCTCTGTGCCTGTGTGTGTGTGTTTCTCTCTCTCTTTATCCCTGTGTGTGTGTGTGTTTCTCTCTCATTCTCTGTATCTCTGTGTGTGTGTGTGTGTTTCTCTCTCTCTGTATCCCTGTGTGTGTGTGTGTGTGTTTCTCTCTCTCTGTATCCCTGTGTCTGTGTGTGTTTCTCTCTCTGTGTATCTGTGTCTGTGTGTTTCTCTCTCTCTGTATCCCTGTGTGTGTGTATGTGTTTCTCTCTCTCTCTCTGTATCTCTGTGTGTGTGTGTGTGTTTCTCTCTCTCTCTCTCTGTGCCTGTGTATGTGTGTGTTTCTCTCTCTCTGTATCTGTGTGTGTGTGTGTTTCTCTCTCTCTGTGGCTGTGTGTTTCTCTCTCTCTCTCTCTCTCTCTGTATCTGTGTGTGTGTTTCTCTCTCTCTCTCTGTGCCTGTGTGTGTGTGTGTTTCTCTCTGTATCCCTGTGTGTGTGTGTGTGTGTGTGTTTCTCTCTCTCTCTCTGTGCCTGTGTGTGTGTGTGTTTCTCTCTCTCTGTATCTCTGTGCCTGTGTGTGTGTGTGTTTCTCTCTCTCTCTCTGTGCCTGTGTGTGTGTGTGTTTCTCTCTCTCTGTATCCCTGTGTGTGTGTGTGTGTGTGTTTCTCTCTCTCTGTATCCCTGTGTGTGTGTGTGTTTCTCTCTCTCTGTATCCCTGTGTGTGTGTTTCTCTCTCTCTGTATCTCTGTGCCTGTGTGTGTGTGTGTCTCTCTCTCTGTATCTCTGTGCCTGTGTGTGTGTGTGTTTCTCTCTCTCTCTCTGTGCCTGTGTGTGTGTGTGTTTCTCTCTCTCTGTATCCCTGTGTGTGTGTGTGTTTCTCTCTCTCTGTATCCCTGTGTGTGTGTGTGTTTCTCTCTCTATGTTTCCCTGTGTGTGTGTGTTTCTCTCTCTCTCTCTGTGCCTGTGTGTGTGTGTTTCTCTCTCTCTGTATCCCTGTGTGTGTGTGTGTGTGTTTCTCTCTCTCTGTATCCCTGTGTGTGTGTGTGTTTCTCTCTCTCTGTATCCCTGTGTGTGTGTGTGTGTGTGTGTGTGTGTTTCACTCTCTCTGTATCCCTGTGTGTGTGTGTGTTTCTCTCTCTCTGTATCTCTGTGCCTGTGTGTGTGTGTGTTTCTCTCTCTCTGTGCCTGTGTGTTTGTGTGTTTCTCTCTCTCTCTCTGTGCCTGTGTGTGTGTGTGTTTCTCTCTCTCTCTGTGCCTGTGTGTGTGTGTGCGTCTCTCTCTGTGCCTGTGTGTCTGTGTGTTTCTCTGTGTGTGTGTGTGTGTGTGTGTGTGTGTGTGTGTGTTTCTCTGTGTGTGTGTGTGTGTGTGTGTGTTTCTCTCTCTCTCTCTGTGCCTGTGTGTGTGTGTGTTTCTCTCTCTCCCTCTGTATCTGTGTGTGTGTTTCTCTCTCTCTCTCTCTGTATCTCTGTGTGTGTGTGTGTTTCTCTCTCTCTGTATCTGTGTGTGTGTGTGTGTTTCTCTCTCTCTGTATCTGTGTGTGTGTGTGTGTTTCTCTCTCTCTGTATCTCTCTGTGTGTGTGTGTTTCTCTCTCTCTGTATCTGTGTGTGTGTGTGTGTGTTTCTCTCTCTCTGTATCTGTGTGTGTGTGTGTGTGTTTCTCTCTCTCTGTATCTCTGTGTGTGTGTGTGTTTTTCTCTCTCTGTACCCCTGTGTGTGTGTGTGTGTGTGTGTGTGTGTGTTTCTCTCTCTCTGTATCTGTGTGTGTGTGTGTGTTTCTTTCTCTCTGTATCCCTGTGTGTGTGTGTGTGTGTGTGTGTTTCTCTCTCTCTCTCTGTGCCTGTGTGTGTGTGTGTTTCTCTCTCTCTCTCTGTGCCTGTGTGTGTGTTTGTGTGTTTCTCTCTCTCTCTCTGTGCCTGTGTGTGTGTGTGTCTCTCTCTCTGTGCCTGTGTGTCTGTGTGTTTCTCTCTCTGTGTGTGTGTGTATGTGTGTTTCTCTCTGTGTGTGTGTGTGTGTGTGTTTCTCTCTCTCTCTCTGTACCTGTGTGTGTGTGTGTTTCTCTCTCTCTCTCTGTGCCTGTGTGTGTGTGTGTGTGTGTGTTTCACTCTCTCTGTATCCCTGTGTGTGTGTGTGTTTCTCTCTCTCTCTCTGTGCCTGTGTGTGTGTTTCTCTCTCTCTGTATCCCTGTGTGTGTGTGTGTGTGTGTTTCTCTCTCTCTGTATCCCTGTGTGTGTGTGTGTGTGTTTCACTCTCTCTGTATCCCTGTGTGTGTGTGTGTTTCTCTCTCTCTGTATCTCTGTGCCTGTGTGTGTGTGTGTTTCTCTCTCTCTGTGCCTGTGTGTTTGTGTGTTTCTCTCTCTCTCTCTGTGCCTGTGTGTGTGTGTGTGTGTTTCTCTCTCTCTCTCTGTGCCTGTGTGTGTGTGTGTCTCTCTCTCTGTGCCTGTGTGTCTGTGTGTTTCTCTCTCTCTGTGTGTGTGTGTGTGTGTTTCTCTCTGTGTGTGTGTGTGTGTGTGTGTTTTTCTCTCTCTCTGTATCCCTGTGTGTGTGTGTGTGTTTCTGTCTCTCTGTATCCCTGTGTGTGTGTGTGTGTGTTTCTCTCTCTCTGTATCCCTGTGTGTGTGTGTGTTTCTCTCTCTCTGTATCTCTGTGTGTGTGTGTGTGTTTCTCTCTCTCTCTGTATCCCTGTGTGTGTGTGTGTGTTTCTCTCTCTCTGTATCCCTGTGTGTGTGTGTGTGTGTGTGTGTTTCTCTCTCTCTCTCTGTATCTGTGTGTGTGTGTGTGTTTCTCTCTCTCTGTATCCCTGTGTGTGTGTGTGTGTGTGTTTCTCTCTCTCTCTGTATCCCTGTGTGTGTGTGTGTTTCTCTCTCTCTGTATCCCTGTGTGTGTGTGTGTGTGTGTGTGTGTTTCTCTCTCTCTATCCCTGTGTGTGTGTGTGTGTGTGTGTTTCTCTCTCTCTCTGTGCCTGTGTGTGTGTGTGTTTCTCTCTCTCTCTGTATCCCTGTGTGTGTGTGTGTTTCTCTCTCTCTGTATCCCTGTGTGTGTGTGTGTGTGTGTGTGTGTTTCTCTCTCTCTATCCCTGTGTGTGTGTGTGTGTGTGTGTTTCTCTCTCTCTCTGTGCCTGTGTGTGTGTGTGTTTCTCTCTCTATGTATCCCTGTGTGTGTGTGTGTGTGTTTCTCTCTCATTCTCTGTATCTCTGTGTGTGTGTGTGTTTCTCTCTCTCTGTATCCCTGTGTGTGTGTGTGTGTTTCTCTCTCTCTGTATCCCTGTGTCTGTGTGTGTTTCTCTCTCTGTGTATCTGTGTCTGTGTGTTTCTCTCTCTCTGTATCCCTGTGTGTGTGTATGTGTTTCTCTCTCTCTCTCTGTATCTCTGTGTGTGTGTGTGTTTCTCTCTCTCTCTCTCTCTGTGCCTGTGTATGTGTGTGTTTCTCTCTCTCTGTATCTGTGTGTGTGTGTGTTTCTCTCTCTCTGTGGCTGTGTGTTTCTCTCTCTCTCTCTCTCTCTGTATCTGTGTGTGTGTTTCTCTCTCTCTCTCTGTGCCTGTGTGTGTGTGTGTTTCTCTCTGTATCCCTGTGTGTGTGTGTGTGTTTCTCTCTCTCTCTCTCTGTGCCTGTGTGTGTGTGTGTTTCTCTTTCTCTGTATCTCTGTGCCTGTGTGTGTGTGTGTTTCTCTCTCTCTCTCTGTGCCTGTGTGTGTGTGTGTTTCTCTCTCTCTGTATCTGTGTGTGTGTGTTTCTCTCTCTCTGTATCCCTGTGTGTGTGTCTGTGTGTTTCTCTCTCTCTGTATCTCTGTGCCTGTGTGTGTGTGTGTTTCTCTGTCTCTCTCTGTGCCTGTGTGTGTGTGTGTTTCTCTCTCTCTGTATCCCTGTGTGTGTGTGTGTGTGTGTGTTTCTCTCTCTCTGTATCCGTGTGTGTGTGTGTGTGTGTTTCTCTCTCTCTGTATCCCTGTGTGTGTGTGTGTGTGTTTCTCTCTCTCTCTCTGTGCCTGTGTGTGTGTGTGTTTCTCTCTCTCTCTTCCTGTGTGTGTGTGTGTTTCTCTCTCTCTCTCTGTGCCTGTGTGTGTGTGTGTTTCTCTCTCTCTCTCTCTGTGCCTGTGTGTGTGTGTTTCTCTCTCTCTCTGTATCTGTGTGTGTGTGTGTCTCTCTCTCTGTGCCTGTGTGTCTGTGTGTTTCTCTCTCTCTGTGTGTGTGTGTGTGTTTCTCTCTGTGTGTGTGTATGTGTGTGTTTTTCTCTCTCTCTGTATCCCTGTGTGTGTGTGTGTGTTTCTGTCTCTCTGTATCCCTGTGTGTGTGTGTGTGTGTTTCTCTCTCTCTGTATCCCTGTGTGTGTGTGTGTTTCTCTCTCTCTGTATCTCTGTGTGTGTGTGTGTGTTTCTCTCTCTCTCTGTATCCCTGTGTGTGTGTGTGTGTTTCTCTCTCTCTGTATCCCTGTGTGTGTGTGTGTGTGTGTGTGTGTGTTTCTCTCTCTCTCTCTGTATCTGTGTCTGTGTGTTTCTCTCTCTCTGTATCCCTGTGTGTGTGTGTGTGTGTGTTTCTCTCTCTCTCTGTATCCCTGTGTGTGTGTGTGTTTCTCTCTCTCTGTATCCCTGTGTGTGTGTGTGTGTGTGTGTGTGTTTCTCTCTCTCTATCCCTGTGTGTGTGTGTGTGTGTGTGTTTCTCTCTCTCTCTGTGCCTGTGTGTGTGTGTGTTTCTCTCTCTCTCTGTATCCCTGTGTGTGTGTGTGTTTCTCTCTCTCTGTATCCCTGTGTGTGTGTGTGTGTGTGTGTGTGTGTGTTTCTCTCTCTCTATCCCTGTGTGTGTGTGTGTGTGTGTGTGTGTGTGTGTGTTTCTCTCTCTCTCTGTGCCTGTGTGTGTGTGTGTTTCTCTCTCTCTCTGTATCCCTGTGTGTGTGTGTGTTTCTCTCTCATTCTCTGTATCTCTGTGTGTGTGTGTGTTTCTCTCTCTCTGTATCCCTGTGTGTGTGTGTGTGTTTCTCTCTCTCTGTATCCCTGTGTCTGTGTGTGTTTCTCTCTCTGTGTATCTGTGTCTGTGTGTTTCTCTCTCTCTGTATCCCTGTGTGTGTGTATGTGTTTCTCTCTCTCTCTCTGTATCTCTGTGTGTGTGTGTGTTTCTCTCTCTCTCTCTCTCTGTGCCTGTGTATGTGTGTGTTTCTCTCTCTCTGTATCTGTGTGTGTGTGTGTTTCTCTCTCTCTGTGGCTGTGTGTTTCTCTCTCTCTCTCTCTCTCTGTATCTGTGTGTGTGTTTCTCTCTCTCTCTCTGTGCCTGTGTGTGTGTGTGTTTCTCTCTGTATCCCTGTGTGTGTGTGTGTGTTTCTCTCTCTCTCTCTCTGTGCCTGTGTGTGTGTGTGTTTCTCTCTCTCTGTATCTCTGTGCCTGTGTGTGTGTGTGTTTCTCTCTCTCTCTCTGTGCCTGTGTGTGTGTGTGTTTCTCTCTCTCTGTATCTGTGTGTGTGTGTTTCTCTCTCTCTGTATCCCTGTGTGTGTGTCTGTGTGTTTCTCTCTCTCTGTATCTCTGTGCCTGTGTGTGTGTGTGTTTCTCTGTCTCTCTCTGTGCCTGTGTGTGTGTGTGTTTCTCTCTCTCTGTATCCCTGTGTGTGTGTGTGTGTGTGTTCTCTCTCTCTGTATCCCTGTGTGTGTGTGTGTGTGTGTGTTTCTCTCTCTCTGTATCCCTGTGTGTGTGTGTGTGTGTTTCTCTCTCTCTCTCTGTGCCTGTGTGTGTGTGTGTTTCTCTCTCTCTCTCTCTTCCTGTGTGTGTGTGTGTTTCTCTCTCTCTCTCTGTGCCTGTGTGTGTGTGTGTTTCTCTCTCTCTCTCTCTGTGCCTGTGTGTGTGTGTGTTTCTCTCTCTCTCTCTCTGTGCCTGTGTGTGTGTGTTTCTCTCTCTCTCTGTATCTGTGTGTGTGTTTCTCTCTCTCTCTCTGTATCTGTGTGTGTGTGTGTGTTTCTCTCTCTCTCTCTGTGCCTGTGTGTGTGTGTGTTTCTCTCTCTCTCTCTATCCCTGTGTGTGTGTGTGTTTCTCTCTCTCTGTATCTCTGTGCCTGTGTGTGTGTGTGTTTCTCTCTCTCTGTATCTCTGTGCCTGTGTGTGTGTGTGTTTCCATCTCTCTCTCTGTGCCTGTGTGTGTGTGTGTTTCTCTCTCTCTGTATCCCTGTGTGTGTGTGTGTGTGTGTGTGTGTTTCTCTCTCTCTGTATCCCTGTGTGTGTGTGTGTTTCTCTCTCTCTGTATCCCTGTGTGTGTGTGTTTCTCTCTCTCTGTATCTCTGTGCCTGTGTGTGTGTGTGTGTTTCTCTCTCTCTGTATCCCTGTGTGTGTGTGTGTGTGTGTTTCTCTGTCTCTGTATCCCTGTGTGTGTGTGTGTTTCTCTCTCTCTGTATCCCTGTGTGTGTGTTTCTCTCTCTCTGTATCTCTGTGCCTGTGTGTGTGTGTGTCTCTCTCTCTGTATCTCTGTGCCTGTGTGTGTGTGTGTTTCTCTCTCTCTCTCTGTGCCTGTGTGTGTGTGTGTTTCTCTCTCTCTGTATCCCTGTGTGTGTGTGTGTGTGTGTGTGTTTCTCTCTCTCTGTATCCCTGTGTGTGTGTGTGTTTCTCTCTCTCTGTATCCCTGTGTGTGTGTGTGTGTGTTTCACTCTCTATGTATCCCTGTGTGTGTGTGTGTTTCTCTCTCTCTCTCTGTGCCTGTGTGTGTGTGTTTCTCTCTCTCTGTATCCCTGTGTGTGTGTGTGTGTGTTTCTCTCTCTCTGTATCCCTGTGTGTGTGTGTGTGTTTCTCTCTCTCTGTATCCCTGTGTGTGTGTGTGTGTGTGTGTGTGTTTCACTCTCTCTGTATCCCTGTGTGTGTGTGTGTTTCTCTCTCTCTGTATCTCTGTGCCTGTGTGTGTGTGTGTTTCTCTCTCTCTGTGCCTGTGTGTTTGTGTGTTTCTCTCTCTCTGTGCCTGTGTGTGTGTGTGTTTCTCTCTCTCTCTGTGCCTGTGTGTGTGTGTCTCTCTCTCTGTGCCTTTGTGTCTGTGTGTTTCATCTCTCTGTGTGTGTGTGTGTGTGTGTGTTTCTCTGTGTGTGTGTGTGTGTGTGTGTGTTTCTCTCTCTCTCTCTGTGCCTGTGTGTGTGTGTGTTTCTCTCTCTCCCTCTGTATCTGTGTGTGTGTGTCTCTCTCTCTCTCTCTGTATCTCTGTGTGTGTGTGTGTTTCTCTCTCTCTGTATCTGTGTGTGTGTGTGTGTTTCTCTCTCTCTGTATCTGTGTGTGTGTGTGTGTGTGTGTTTCTCTCTCTCTGTATCTCTGTGTGTGTGTGTGTTTCTCTCTCTCTGGATCTCTGTGTGTGTGTGTGTGTTTCTCTCTCTCTGTATCTGTGTGTGTGTGTGTGTGTTTCTCTCTCTCTGTATCTCTGTGTGTGTGTGTGTTTCTCTCTCTCTGTACCCCTGTGTGTGTGTGTGTGTGTGTGTGTTTCTCTCTCTCTGTATCTGTGTGTGTGTGTGTGTTTCTCTCTCTCTGTATCCCTGTGTGTGTGTGTGTGTGTGTTTCTCTCTCTCTCTCTGTGCCTGTGTGTGTGTGTGTTTCTCTCTCTCTCTCTGTGCCTGTGTGTGTGTTTGTGTGTTTCTCTCTCTCTCTCTGTGCCTGTGTGTGTGTGTCTCTCTCTCTCTGTGCCTGTGTGTCTGTGTGTTTCTCTCTCTGTGTGTGTGTGTATGTGTTTTTCTCTCTCTGTGTGTGTGTGTGTGTGTTTCTCTCTCTCTCTCTGTACCTGTGTGTGTGTGTGTTTCTCTCTCTCTCTCTGTATCTGTGTGTGTGTCTCTCTCTCTCTCTCTCTGTATCCCTGTGTGTGTGTGTGTGTGTGTTTCTCTCTCTCTGTATCTCTGTGTGTGTGTGTGTTTCTCTCTCTCTGTATCTCTGTGTGTGTGTGTGTGTTTCTCTCTCTCTGTATCTCTGTGTGTGTGTGTGTGTGTTTCTCTCTCTCTGTATCCCTGTGTGTGTGTGTGTTTCTCTCTCTCTGTATCCCTGTGTGTGTGAGTTTCTCTCTCTCTCTCTTTCTGTGCCTGTGTGTGTGTGAGTTAGAGGGGGTTTGCTGAAATTACTTGCTTATTCGTGGTTTAAAGCAAACCTGCCTGATCTTTCTCCAGCTGCACTCCTCTGAATTCCTTTGCTCCTAGAATGAATTCCAACCTCAGTCTCATCAGATCTGAAAGCGGGAATGCTCTGATGACTGGCTTTAATTTCAATTTTGATTTTTGATTAGCTTCTAACGTGTGCACAGGACGTAGGTAGGGAAAGGGGAGATGATGGTGTGAAGCCACCACAAACCAGCAGTTCCTGAGACACATTGACGTCATGTGCAGAATTGCTGGATATAAGCGGGGGAGGGGAAATGACCCAGCTTAAAACAAGCTCTAGGCTGAATGAAACCGGCTCCTAAAATAGTTCATGTAAATTCTTTGCAGTTCGTTTAGTTTGAACAGTGATGTAGGAAATTCACTTGAAGATATTGCTGAGTATCTTTGTGACTATTTCTGCTCAAGGTAGGGGATGCACTTTGACCTCTGCCAGTGACTGCGCAATAGGGTTGCCAACCCTCCAGGACATCAGATGTGGGCAATCCTGGAGAAAAGTCATCAGGATATTAAAAAAAGATTGCTTTTTTTTTTTGGTCATTTTCTTAGAACATTTCTCTTTACCGGACAGCTGTTTGGCTGACAGTCAAGCATCATCCAATTGCGTAATGAGTCTTTTTGCTTTCCAATTGGCGTAAGAAGGCAGTGGGTCACAAGGATGGACATGTTGGTCGATGAATGGCTGGAGGGCCGGGGAGGGGGACAAGTCATGTGATGAAACCTCCAGGAATACGTTTAATCACAGTTGGCAACCCAACTGCACGGTATAAGAGAGCTACCAAGACGGGAAGTTAAAAACAACTTGCATTTAAATAGCACTTTAACATAATAAAGCATTTCCAGATGCTTCAGAAGAGTATTAGCGGACAAAAAGTAGCCACGTAAGGAAGTATTTGGGCCAGGAGCTCGGTCAAAGAAAAAGGGTTTTAAGGAGCATCTTAAAGGAGGAAAGAGAGGGGTAGCAAAGATAGAAAGGTTTAGTGAGGGAATTCCATGGCTTAGTGTGGAAAACCTTTGCCCCTGTGACCCACACGGCCAGGTTTGATTCTCGGTCTATGCTGAACTAAATCATCTAATTAATAAGCTTTCAACGCCTGAGGATCTGGGAGAGAACAATTGGCCAGGAGACTGTCAGTCTCTTGCTGTTCAGCATCTACTGTGTGCATATTTGACGAGATTCAGTGCATCCTGACGCCACTCCTGACTGAACTGCTTCCGGGCGCTCACTGGGGAGAAAATCGGGTGGCGAGCATGCTCAAACTCCCAGTCTGCCTCGTCTGCTTCTCGAGGCCTCGGTATGGAGTTATTTTCCCCATCTCAGACACCATACAGCGTGTGGTCTGGTAAAGAGGAATACAGCAAAATACAGCCCGTCAAAGACTCCTCTGTCACTTTGGCTGGTACTCACAAAGCTCACAGAGTGCTGAAGAAAACCTGCTTCCAAAACCTAGTCTGAATGCAGCACCAAATTCAGTGAATAACAGGTACCCAGGAGTGAGTTACAGACTGGAATATATTCGAGGTGTTTTGGGGGGGGTGGGGGTGCTGGTTTATATACAGAGTACCAGATACTCAGGGTGAGTTACAGAGTGGAATATAATCGAGGGGTTTCGTGGGTTTACACACAGAATACCTGATACCCGGGAGTGAGTTGCCACCTGAAATCTAATCAAGGGGTTCAAGGAGGGAGAGGTTTTTTTTATAAAAAGCATTACATACCCGCAAGTGAGTTGCAGACTGACATCGAATCAAGGGGTTCAGGGGATTTAAAAACAGAGTAACATACCCAGGAGTGGGTTACAGGCAGGAATCTAATCAAGGGGTTCCTATGGTTTATATATAGAATAACAGATACCCGGGAGTGAGGTACAGACTGAAACATAAGAACATGGGAACACGAGGAGGCCATTTGGCCCCTCGAATCTGTTCTATCATTCAGTGAGATCTGGCATAATCTGTGATCTAACCCCATGTACACAACTTTCCCCCATATCCCTTAATGCCTTGGCTAATGAAAGTCTAGCAATCCAAATTTAAAATGAACATTTAGTCTGACTCAAGCAACAACAGCAAACCCAGCCCTGTCAATGCTGCAGAGACCTCCTTAACATCTAGGGGCTTGTGCCAAAATTGGGAGAGCTGTCTCTCAGACTAGTCAAGCAACAGCCTGACATAGTCGTACTCAGAATTATACCTTACGGACAATGTCCCAGACACCACCATCACCATCCCTGGGTATGTCCTGTCCCACCGGCAGGACAAACCCAGCAGAGGGGGCGGCACAGTGGTATACAGTCGGGAGGGAGTTTCCCTGGGAATCCTAAACATCGGACCCCATGAGGTCTCATGGCATCAGGTCAAACATGGGCCAGGAAACCTCCTGCTGATTACCACCCACCGCCCTCCCTCAGCTGATGAATCAGTGCTCCTCCATGTTAAACACCACTTGGAGGAAGCACTGAGGGTGGCAAGGGTTCAGAATGTACTCTGGGTGGATGTCTTCAATGTCCATCTCCAAGAGTGGCTCAGTAGCACCACAGCTAACCGAGCTGGCCGAGTCCTAAAGGACATCGCTGCTTGACTGGGTCTGCGGCAGGTGATGAGGGAACCAACAAAAGGGAAAAACACACTTGACCTCATCCTCACCAACCTGCCTATCGCAGATGCATCTGTCCATGACAGTATTGATAATAGCACCACACAGTCATTGTGGAGAGGAAGTCCTGCCTTCACACTGAGGATACCCTCCATTGTCTTGTGTGGCACTATCACCATGCTAAACAGATAGATTTCAAACAGATCTAGCAACTCAAGACTGGGCATCCATAAAGCACAGTAGCCATCAGCAGGAGCAGAATTGTAGTCGAACACAATCTGTAACCTCATGACCCAGCATATCCCCAATTCTATATCCCCCACTCTACCGTTATCCCAAGCCAGGGGATCAATCCTGGTTCAATGAAGAGTGCAGGAGGTCATGCCAGGAGCAGCACCAGGCATTTCTAAATATGAGGTGTCAATCTGGTGAAGCTACAAAACAGGACCACTTGTGTGTCAAACAGCATAAGCAGCAAGTGATAGACAGGGCTAAGCAATCCCACAACCAACGGATCAGATCTAAGCTCTGCAGTCCTGCCACATCCATTCGGGAATGGTGGTGAACAATTAAACAACTCACTGGAGGAGGAGGAGGCTCCACAAATATTCTCATCCTCAGTGATGGAGGGGCCCATCACATCAGTGCAAAAGGTAAGGCTGAAGCATTTGCTACAATCTTCAGCCAGAAGTGCTGAGTGGATGATCCATCTTGGCCACCTCCAGAGGTCCAAGTATCACAGATGTCAGTCTTCAGCCAATTCGATTCACTCCACGTGATATCAAGAAACAGCTGAAGGCACTGGATACTGCAAAGGCTATGGGCCCTGACCATGTTCCGGCAATAGTAATGAAGACTTGTGCTCCAGAACTTGCCGCGCCCCTAGCCAAGCTGTTCCAGTACAGCTACAACACTGGCATCTACCTGGCTATGTGGAAAATTGCCCAAGTATGTCCTGTACACAAAAAGCAGGAGAAATCTGACCCGGCCAATTACTGCCCCATCAGTCTACTCTCGATCATCAGTAAAGTAATGGAAGGGGTCATCAACAGTGCTATCAAGCGGCATTTGCTTCGCAATAACCTGCTCACTGATGCTCAGTTTGGGTTCCGCCAGGGCCACTCAGCTCCTGACTTCATTACAACCTCAGTTCCAACATGGACAAAAGAGCTGAACTCCAGAGGTGAGGTGAGAGTGGCTGCCCTTGACATCAAGGCAGCATTTGACAGAGTGTGGCATCAAGGAGCCCTAGCAAAGCTGGAGTCAATGGGAATCAGGGGAAAACTCATTGCTGGTTGGAATCATATCTAGTACAAAGGAAGATGGTTGTGGTTGTTGGAGGTCAGTCATCTTAGCTCCAGGACATCACTGCAGGAGTTCCTCAGGGTAGTGTCCTAGGCCCAACTATCTTCAGCTGCTTCATCAATGACCTTCCTTCTATCATAAGGTCAGAAGTGGGGATGTTCGCTGATGATTGCACAATGTTCAGCACCATTCACAACTCCTCAGATACTGAAGCAGTCCATGTCCAAATACAGCAAGACCTGGACAATATCCAGCCTTGGGCTGACAAGTGGCAAATAACATTCACGCCACACAAGTGTCAGGCATTGACCATCTCAAACAAGAGAGTCTAACCATGACCCCTTGATGTTCAATGGCATTACCATTGCTGAATCCTCCACCACCAACATGCAGGGGCCTACCATTGACCAGAAACTGAACTGGACTTAGCCATATAAATACTGTGGCTACATGAGCAGGTCAGAGGCTGGGAACCCTGTGGTGAGTAATCCACCTCCTGACTCCCCAATGCCTGTCCACCATCTACAAGGCACAAGTCAGGAGTATGATGGAACACTCCCCACTTGACTGGATGAGTGCAGCTCCCACAACACTCAAGAAGCTTGACACCATTCAGGTCAAAGCAGCCCCGCTTGATTGGCACCCCATCCACAAACATTCACTCCCTCCACCACCGACGCACAGTGGCAACAGTGTGTACCATCTACAAGATGCACTGCAGGAATTCCCCAAGACTCCTTAGACAGCACCTACCAAAACCACAACCACTATCATTTAGAAGGACAAGGGCAGCAGGCACATGGGAACACCACCACCTGGAAGTTCTCCTCTAAGCCACTCACCATCCCGACTTGGAAATATATCGCCGTTCTTTCACTGTCCCTGGGTCCTGGAACTCCCTCCCTAACAGCACTGTGGGTGTACCTAGGCCACAGGGGCTGCAGTGGTTCAAGAAGGCAGCTCACCACCACCTTCTCAAGGGGCAATTAGGGATGAGCAATTAAAGCTGACCTGGCCAGCAATGCCTGTAAGTAAATAAAAAAATATAGTGTTTTGCAGAGGATATTTTCAAACCTCTACCACCCTTTGTGTGTGGGAGTGTTTCCTAATTTCATTCCTGGCTGTAATTTTTAGCCCCGTAATTCTAGATGCCCCAATCAGCAGAAATAGTTTCTCTCTTTACCCTACCTGTTGCCCTTTACTTTCTTGAAAATTTTAATTAAATCACCCTTTAACCTTCTAAATTCCACGAACACAAGCCTGGTTTGTGTAATCTCTCCTTGTGGTTTAACCTTTAGAGTCGTGGTATCATTCTGGTAAATGTAAGCTGCCGTCCCAGGGAGTTACAGGCTAGAATCTAACGGAGGGAGCATCAGAGGCTTATTTACCACTTTCATGTGTGGAACACCTTGTAAACCTTCCCTCCATCGCCGCTTTTGGTACCGTATGTAGACCAGAAACTACACGTTCATTTCTTAAAATCTAAACATGGTTTGTAACTAATTATATCCCTTTCCAGCTAATTTTATTTTTAAATGACAGACTATTTTTAAAAGTCGAGTCTGACAAGTGTGTTTGGGAAGTGTTCAAATGAGTATGTGACTTTACCTCAGGCTGATCACAGCTATGGTGCGGCCAAGCATGAAGGTTGGTCACTTCGAGCCTGAGGGTTCACTGAGCTATTTTCAATCCCCCAAACCCAAAGCGCTGACATTAAGGTTTGAAATAATTTCAGGATGTGTCACTGCATCACCCTGTCCATGTTAGCTCATCTACTCTGAAACGGTGATGAGGATCTAAAAATTATGCCTGGGCAACAAATGTTGGTCTGCCAGAAGTGCTCACCACCTGCCCCCACCCCCAGTGCTCACCACCTGCCCCCACCCCCAGTGCTCACCACCTGCCCCCACCCCCAGTGCTCACCATCTGCCCCCACCCCCAGTGCTCACCACCTGCCCCCACCCCCAGTGCTCACCACCTGCACCCCCTCCAGTGCTCACCACCTGCACCCCCTCCAGTGCTCACCACCTGCCCCTCCTCCAGTGCTCACCACCTGCCCCCACCCCCAGTGCTCACCACCTGCACCCCCTCCAGTGTTCACCACCTGCACCCCCTCCAGTGCTCACCGCCTGCCCCTCCTCCAGTGCTCACCACCTGCCCCTCCTCCAGTGCTCACCACCTGCCCCACCCAGTGCTCACCACCTGCCCCGCCTCCAGTGCTCACCACCTGCCCCCACAGTGCTCACCACCTGCCCCTCCTCCAGTGCTCACCACCTGCCCCCACAGTGCTCACCACCTGCCCCCCCAGTGCTCACCACCTGCCCCCCCCTCCAGTGCTCACCACCTGCCCCCTCCAGTGCTCACCACCTGCCCCTCCTCCAGTGCTCACCACCTGCCCCTCCTCCAGTGCTCACCACCTGCCCCCCCAGTGCTCACCACCTGCCCCCTCCAGTGCTCACCACCTGCCCCCCCTCCAGTGCTCACCACCTGCCCCACCCAGTGCTCACCACCTGCCCCGCCTCCAGTGCTCACCACCTGCCCCCACAGTGCTCACCACCTGCCCCTCCTCCAGTGCTCACCACCTGCCCCCCCAGTGCTCACCACCTGCCCCCCCCTCCAGTGCTCACCACCTGCCCCCTCCAGTGCTCACCACCTGCCCCTCCTCCAGTGCTCACCACCTGCCCCTCCTCCAGTGCTCACCACCTGCCCCCCCAGTGCTCACCACCTGCCCCCTCCAGTGCTCACCACCTGCCCCCTCCAGTGCTCACCACCTGCCCCTCCTCCAGTGCTCACCACCTGCCCCCCCAGTGCTCACCACCTGCCCCCCCCAGTGCTCACCACCTGCCCCCTCCAGTGCTCACCACCTGCCCCCCCAGTGCTCACCACCTGCCCCCTCAGTGCTCACCACCTGCCCCCCCAGTGCTCACCACCTGCCCCCACAGTGCTCACCACCTGCCCCCACAGTGCTCACCACCTGCCCCCCCCCAGTGCTCACCACCTGCCCCCTCCAGTGCTCACCACCTGCCCCCTCAGTGCTCACCACCTGCCCCCACAGTGCTCACCACCTGCCCCCACAGTGCTCACCACCTGCCCCCACAGTGCTCACCACCTGCCCCCATGAAAGAATAAATTAAAAAATTCAAGAATTCTCAACACTTTTTGCCTCTGAGACTTGATGTTATAAAAATTACACCCACCCGCTCTCACACAAATAGCTTCTCTTTGAAAATATTATAATGATAATATTAAACATATATCTTTCTTATTTTTGTTTCACTTAATGTGGAACTTGGGAGTGAGGTGAGTGAATGAGTGAGTGAGTGAGTGAGTCAGTGAGTGAGGTGAGTGAGTGAGTGAGGGAGGTGAGTGAGTGAGGTGAGTGAGTGTGTGTGAGTGAGTGAGTGAGTGAGTGAGTGTGTGTGAGTGAGTGAGTGTGTGAGTGTGAGTGAGTGAGTGAGTGAGTGTGAGTGGGTCAGTGAGAGAGCGTGTGTGAGGTGAGTGAGTGTGAGTGAGTGAGGTGAGTGAGTGAGTGTGTGAGTGGGTGAGTGAGGTGAGTGAGTGAGAGTGAGTGAGTGAGTGAGTGAGTCAGGTGAGTGAGTGAGTCAGGTGAGTGAGAGTGAGTGAGTGGGTCAGGTGAGTGAGTGAGAGAGAGTGAGTGAGTGAGAGTGAGTGAGTCAGGTGAGTGAGTGAGTGAGTCAGGTGAGTGAGTGAGTGAGTCAGGTGAGTGAGTGAGTCAGGTGAGTGAGTGAGAGAGAGAGTGAGTGAGTGAGTGAGTCAGGTGAGTGAGTGAGAGAGTGAGTGAGTGAGTGAGTGAGTGAGTGAGTGAGTGAGTGAGTGAGTGAGTGAGTGAGTGAGTGAGTGAGTCAGGTGAGTGAGTGAGTGAGTCAGGTGGGTGAGTGAGTGAGTGAGTGAGTGAGTGAGTCAGGTGAGTGAGTGAGTGAGTGAGTCAGGTGAGTGAGTGAGTGAGAGTGAGTGAGTGAGTGAGAGTGAGTCAGGTGAGTGAGTGAGTGAGAGTGAGTGAGTGAGTCAGGTGAGTGAGTGAGAGTGAGTGAGTGAGTGAGTCAGGTGAGTGAGTGAGTCAGGTGAGTGAGTGAGTGAGAGTGAGTGAGTCAGGTGAGTGAGTGAGTGAGTGAGTGAGTGAGAGTGAGTGAGTGAGTCAGGTGAGTGAGTGAGTCAGGTGAGTGAGTGAGTGAGTGAATGGGTGAGTGATTGAGTGAGTCAGTGAGTGAGTGAGTGATTGAGTGAGTGAGTCAGGTGAGTGAGTGAGTCAGATGAGTGTGATTGAGTGAGTGAGTGAGTGAGTGAGTCAGTGAGTGAGTGAGTGAGTGAGTGAGTGAGTCAGTCAGTCAGTCAGTGAGTGAGTGAGTGAGTGAGGGAGTGAGGGAGTGAGGGAGTGAGTTATTGAGTGAGTGAGTGAGTGAGTGAGTGAGTGAGTGAGTGAGTGAGTGAGTGAGTGAGTGAGTGATTGAGTATCAGTGGAAACTCTGCACATTCTCAATCCAAATCCAACTATCCACTTTGCACAAATGGATATTTTTCATGGATTCTTTTGAACCTTCTCGCAAAGCCCTCAAAGGCTGTGGAGCCCCTGCTTGAGAATCGCTGCTCTAATTGGGCTCAGTGCCCAGGAGCAAGTAGTGGGAAATTTCCTTTATTTCTCTATCCATGGGATGTGTGCATCATTGGTAAAGCCAGCATTTATTGCCCACCCCTAATTACCCCTTGAGAAGGTGGTGGTGAGCCACCTCAAATACAACTGAGTGGCTTTTGAGGCCATTTCAGAAGTCAGTTAAGGGTCAGCCATGTTGCTATGGGTCTGGAGTCACATATAGGGCAGCAGGTTTCCTCCTCTGACAGGCATTAGTGAACCAGATGGGTTTTTATGACAATCTGGTTGGTTTACTAAGTTGGCAAGATTCTGGCCAGCACTCAATAAGCACTGGGTCAAGCTCCAATGTGAACGTCTCCCGTAGTTGAGCAACCCATTCAAGTTGGCTGACCAGTTGGCCAAGGGACTCAAGGACATCTGGTGGAATGGTACCAGTACAGCAGGATGAATATGGGAGGGAAGGGGGACAGAGAGACAAGAGACATCTCAAGACTACCCGGGGATGTCCTGACCCACATTGCTTTCTCATGCCTCTGTCTTGTGCTGTTCATTATCAACCAGTCGCTTGCCTGATGTGCTCCTCGTTTCTTGCCTTGCTCACAGGGAGGACCACGTTTGGCAGTTCCGATTGTCCTACACAAGACATTAGTATCCAGGGACTTGGCATTGCTGCCCAGCATTGCTGCATTGAGAACCAAAATGGGGTTATAACGCTCTACCCATGTGGGAACTTGTGCACGGTCGATGGAATTCAGGTGAACCAGCCCAAGCGCCTGTCCCAAGGTAAGGGGAAAGTTAATAAACAAAAGTAGCATTTGAAGCATTCACTGTGAAGAAAACGCATTTGTATAACACTTTTCACAACCACAGGATGATCCAAGGAACATCATAGCTTCCTAATACGAATGAGTGAAGATCTTTTTATCCATTCATTCAAGGGATGTGAGTGTCACCGACGAAGTTGGAATTTATTGCTCACAAGTAAAAACAGAAAATGCTGGAAAAACTCAGCAGGCCTGTGGAGAGAGAAACAGGGTTAACGTTTCAGGTGGACTACCTCTCATCAGACCTGTCAGAAAGATCTTTGACCTGAAACATTAACTCAGTTTCTCTCTGTACTGCCAGACAGGGCGAGCACTTCCAGCTTTTATTTTCTGATTTTATTTCGGACTTCCAGCACCTGCAGTATTTCGCCGCGTCCCTAATGACCCTTGAGAAGATAATGACCAGCTGCCTTCTTGAACCACCGCCTGTGTGAGTCAGAAGGTTGTGGGTTCGTGCTGAACTCCAGAGTATGTGCAAATTAGCTGCCACATTTCCTACATTACAACGGTGCCTACACTTTCGTGGTAAAGATGCTTTGGGATGTCCTGAGGTTGTGAAAGGTGCTATATAAATGCAAAATTGAAACAGAAAATGCTGGAAATACTCAGCCGGTCTGGCAGCATCTGTGGAGAGAGAGACAGAGTTAATGTTTCAAGTCCATTTGACTCTCCTTCAGAGCCCTGAAGAAGAGTCACCTGGAATCAAAACGTTAACTCTGTTTCTCTCTCCACAGATGCTGCCAGACCTGCTGAGTATTTCCAGCATTTTCTGTTTCAATTTCAGATTTCCAGCATCGGCAGTATTTTGTTTTTATATTTGTAGGAAAAGAGTTGCCTAGAATTCTGATCTAAATCTTACCAGTGATATCAGCATTAAACAGGCGTATTAACTCTCTGTTTACTGCTCTGTATTAAGTATACCAAATTCAAATGACTTGTTTTTCTAGGTAACATATATGGTAATTAATTCTTTGTGTGAATGAATCAAGTTTATTCTTTCATGCAGCACAACCGAGGTGATTGCCTCGCAATATTATTAATGAGGTCAGGAGGAATGCTTTATTGAACCATCCTCCAGAGCACGGCTTCTCCATTTGATAAACAAATGGCTGACAATCTCTTTCTTGAATGTACTGACCTCGAATTCCCTGAGGAGGGCCATACAACTCTAAAGACTCCTGCTTAACTGTGAAGGGGCGGACTGTTAAAAACTGCTGTCATTGCCCCAGAGCGTCTCAAAGTGTTGGTCTCTTTCTGTAAGAGCTTCTGTCTGGTGCCACGTTACCAGTTTCGTTAAGGATGGCACTCAGGGTGGACCACACCATACACTGTACCTCGGGCTAAGGAGGAAAAAAGCAGTGCAAGTTAAATGTCTAATTCCATTGCCTACGAGGTTTTGTCCAGTGTTGAACTCTGTTGATGCTTTTGAAGCTGTGAGACAGGGAGGGGCGGGAGGTGGGGGTCTGCGAATGTAGTAAAAGGGTGGGGTTTAGGATCGGAGCTTGAGAATTGGGAATAAGATAGAGCCCACATCTCACCAATGCTATGTTAATTGTATTGTTACGGTTAAGGATAAACAGGTGGAGGGCATTGATTGATTAAGTATCTTGAACACATATAAAGAGGGACTGCGCGCGTAGTGTCCGCTGGTCCACTTGAGGCTTTCCATGACCGGTGGGCAGCACTGGGGCTGGGTACATCTTCAGCCCCGGGAATGACATTTTGGTTCAGTTAGTTAAGTTCCCTTTTACATATTTTTTGTTTTAGCTACAGTGCCCCAAGGGATGGCTGTCACCCCCTTGGATTATTATCATTTGATCACTTGTCCTTTTAAAAGAGACTATAAAGAGGGACTGGTGTCCACTGGTACGCTGCGGGGTACCCTGGGGGCTGGAGTGCATCCTCAGCACTGGGAATGACATTTTAATTTGATTATGTAAGTCTCCTTTGACGTTTTGTTTTAGTTACAGTGCCCCAATAGGGGGCTGTCACCCCCTTTTGATTAATTTATTTGATTGTCTATTGGTTATTTTAAAAGAGCACGTAAAGAGGGACTGAGCAATGTAGTGTCCACTGGTCCACTTGAGGTCTTCCCTAACCAGTGGACACTGCAGGGGACTGGAGTACATTGTCAGCACCGGAAACACCGTTTTAATTTAATTAGTTAAGTTCCCTTTTCAAGTTTCATTTCTGTTACAGTGCCCCATCAGGGGCTGTGACACCTTTTATTAGTTTCTTTTATTGATTTGCAATTTTCTTTAAAGGCACATATAAGGAGGGACTGCCCTTTAAGGGGCTGCCAACCTGTTAATTTGCTGATTCGACTTTACTCAAAAGAGTATAAAGAGCCACTAAGGGGGTAGTTCATTAGTCAATTAGTTTATTTGTTTATTTGATAGAGTTTAAAGAGGGCACAGGATTGGTTGGTTGGTAGGTGGCAGATGTATGTAATGCTGCATTCTGTAAATAATCCTACGATCAAGAGAAGGGTTTGTGTCCGGATTCGCACTTCACCCCACTTTGACATGGGGCATCTTTGTTGCATTGCATCTTGCTCACTATCACCAGTGGTTGCAGAAAGGTGGTAGTGTTATTTATATATGTTGTGTAAATATGTTGTGTAAATATAACTCAGGAAACTATTGACAAGGCTGTTGGGTGAAATGTGATTTTTCCATGACCAGAGATAATCTCCGTCCCGTGTTAAAGATTGCAGCAAGTGTTCCACTGAACCAGGAGTTCAGGATATTTATCACAGGGAGTGAGCGACTATTACACATGATGACAAAGTAAAGAAAAGCTACTTCAGAAAACAATGCAGTCAGTGTGCATATCTCCAATTCCACTTTACAGAGTTTTAAGCATTTTAACTGTCGGCCATGGCTCATGTGGTTTGCAGGTTGTGGGTTCAAGTCCCACTCGAGAGACTTGAGATCATTATCTAGGCTGACACTCGCACGGAGAGGGATTGCTGCACTGTCGGAGGTGCTGTCTTTTCAATTCAACATTAAACACAAAACCCTGCCCTCTCAGGCGGACGTAAAAACTTCCATGCCATTATTTTGTTAAAAAAATAGAGGGAGGAGGTTTTAGTTCACTTCTCCACAGTGTCCTGACCAATATTTATCCCTCGGTCAAAATCACTAAGAAAACAGATTATCTGGTCATTACCACA
The DNA here is from genome assembly GCF_964194155.1 of Cetorhinus maximus. Classification (NCBI taxonomy): domain Eukaryota; kingdom Metazoa; phylum Chordata; class Chondrichthyes; order Lamniformes; family Cetorhinidae; genus Cetorhinus; species Cetorhinus maximus. The sequence goes on along the minus strand of NC_135880.1, from coordinate 222,897,225 downwards.
TTCTGGGAGCTTGCTGTGCACAAATTGGCTGCCACAGTTCATACAACATCCACCAGGCTTCATTGACTACAAAGCGCTTTGAGATGTCCTGAGGCGATATATAAATGCAAATTCATTTTTTCTTTCTTTATAATTTTACCATAATTTTTTTTTCACCAACAATATTCCAGGAATGTGCTTGATCTGAAACAGATGATCTGTTCCAGTTCCTAAATTAGCTGAGCAGCCTTTAAATCGCACCCACAGTGTGACAGGCTCAGGACAGCGTTAACCCAGCAATTAGAGAGGAAGATCTCACTGCTGTTTCCATGGTACAAGCAGCCAGTGATTTACACCGTTGAGTTCCAGCTCCCACGCTTCACTCCTCATATAATTTGCAGGAATGGTGAGATAGGTTTCAGTGAGGGTGGTACACAGGCCCCAGGCAATTCCTGTTTCTGATGGAGGAGTGGTGCCATTCAATGATTGCAGTTCACTGTCTTCAAGACTGTGTGCGTGACTGATGGGCAGTGCCTCACTGGACAAAACCGCACTGGGCAAGACTGTGTGCGTGACTGATGGGCAGTGCCTCACTGGACAAAACCGCACTGGGCACTGCTTCACAGGGCGCTGCCTCACTGGGCACTGTCTCACTGGGCACTGCCTCACTGGACGCTGTCTCACTGGGCACTGTCTCACTGGGCACTGTCTCACTGGGCGCTGCCTCACTGGGTGCTGCCTCACTGGGCGCTGCCTCACTGGGCACTGTCTCACTGGGCACTGTCTCACTGGGCACTGTCTCACTGGGCGCTGCCTCACTGGGTGCTGCCTCACTGGGCACTGCCTCACTGGGCACTGTCTCACTGGGCACTGCTTCACAGGGTGCTGCCTCACTGGGCACTGTCTCACTGGGCACTGCCTCACTGGACGCTGTCTTTCTGGGCACTGTCTCACTGGGTGCTGTCTCACTGGGTGCTGTCTCACTGGGCACTGTCTCACTGGGCACTGTCTCACTGGGTGCTGCCTCACTGGGCACTGTCTCACTGGGCACTGTCTCACTGGGTGCTGCCTCACTGGGCACTGTCTCACTGGGCACTGTCTCACTGGGCACTGTCTCACTGGGTGCTGTCTCACTGGGCACTGTCTCACTGGGTGCTGTCTCACTGGGCACTGTCTCACTGGGCGCTGTCTCACTGGGCACTGTCTCACTGGGCACTGTCTCACTGGGCACTATCTCACTGGGCACTGTCTCACTGGGTGCTGTCTCACTGGGCACTGTCTCACTGGGCACTGTCTCACTGGGCACTGTCTCACTGAGTGCTATTTCAACTGGGGGCAGTCTCACGCGCTAATATCCCTCTCAGCATTGGGAGAAATATACATGACATAGAATTTAAGGTAGAGACAGAGGCCATTTGGCCCAATTCATCTGTGCCGGTGTCTGTGCTCCAGACAAACCTCCTCCCTATCTTACTTCTTCACGCCCTAGTAACTGGGCAATAATCTACCTGAAGTTAGACATCAGCTTCATCAGATGTACTGTACAGGTTAAGAGCTGAAGCTGGGCCTTGTGTTACTAAAATTAAACCAAGTTTTGCTCATGAGTCACAGGACTTGTCTGTGTCTGGAGTACTGTTTACTGTTCCCGGTCTGCAATTCATATTGGCCTAGGAAGAAGTGTCACACCAATTCATTAGAACGTTACCAGAGCTGAAAGGGTTAGATTCTGAGGAGAGATTGGATTAACTACATTTGTATTTACTCAAAGTTACTCAGAATAAAAAAACAACTTAAATTTGTACAGCGCCTTTAACGTAATAAACATCGCAAACCCCTTCGCATTTAAAAAAAACTTATAGTTACTGGAGGGCAACACATAAATCTCTCATCCTGAAGAGTCAGGTGATAACAGGAGAAAGGTAACAGGAGCAGAATCAGGGAGACCCAACCCTGTAAGTGAGATTCAGAATGAATGGGCTCTTGTGGTGTCAGAAGTGCAGATAAGGAATTTCCACTAACAATTAATAAAAATCTGAAATTAAAAGTCTCAGGGTGACCACGAATCCATTGTCGATTGCCGTAAAAACCCATCTGGTTCACTAATGCCCCTTAGGGAAGGAAATCTGCCGTCCTTACCTGGTCTGGCCTACATGTGACTCCAGACCCACAGCAATGTGGTTGGCTCTTAAAACGCCCTCTGAACGAGGGCAATTAGGGATGGGCAGTAAATGCTGGCCTAGCCAGTGACGCCCACTTCCCATGAACGAATTAAAAAAAAGGAGAGTCGGTAACTAGAGGAGAGAGATTTAAGGTAATTGGCAAAAGAACAAGAGACACCAGGAGAAAGAAGGGTGGCGGAAGCAGATTCAATTGTCACTTTCAAAAAGGAATTGCTTAAGTATTTGAAAAGGAAAAATTGCAGTGCATGATGGAGAAAGAGTGGGAGCAGTGGGGCTAATTGGACAGCACAGGCATGATGGGCCGAATGGTCTCCTGTTTAATTCTAGGAAATGTTGCAAAAGAGGTAAGAGATGACTTTATACCTTAGCAGGTTTACTCATTCCTGAAACTGTGAGTAATCCCTTGTTCCACTGAATTTACTCTGTAACCTACCCTTCAGAACACAAGTATGATTGACAGGCTAGTCAAATCAAACAGCCAAAAGGTACAATCTACACATCTGGCATTAATAAAAAGACTTTCTGAAACTTAGGAGCATAATTTTCCTCTCTGTCTCTGCACCAGCGGTTTGATCTTGTACTATAGGTATAATTGGATCCTTAAACTGTATATTCATGTCTTGTGTTACAGTTTCACCTGCCTTACCCACACTGAAATATCCCATTGCCCTGTTCAACAAAGAGCGGGGTCTTGGGGTAATGTTTGCCACTGAATCCATATCATCAAAACTAGGTTACCCGGCTGTCATCACATTCCTGTTTGTGGGAGCTTGCTGTGCGCAAACTGGCTGCTGCAACTTCCTACATTACAACGGTGGCTACATCGCAGGAGTATTTTATTGGCTGGGAAGTGTTTTTCAGACCATCCTCCACATGGAGTAGATGAGATAAAAAGCGTCAATAGATTTAAGCAGACGTTAGATAATGGCTAATGAAGTAGGATAGAATGAAGCTCATGCACAACAAAAACCCTGGCACAGACCAGTTGGGCCAAATGGCCTGATTTTTGCTGTAAGTTCCATCTAATTCAATGTAGTTCTCCAGCAAAGCGATGCCCGCCCCCCCAAAGATGAATAGCTTTATTATTTAGCCTTCCACATAATGGGCCTTTTTTGGGTTGAACTATTGCAGGGTTACTGGAGTTGGCAAAAGGAAGATTTGAATTTATGTAGCACCTTTCATGACCACCAGACATCTCAAAGTGCTTTACGGCCAAAGATGTGCTTTTGAAATGTGGTCATTGTTGCAGTGTAAGAAATGTGGCAGCCAATTAGCGCACAGCAAGCTCCCACAAACAGCAATGACCAGATCGTTTGTTTTTGGTTCCGCGGGCTGACGTGATCGGCAGGTCCGGAATCAGCCGGGGAACAGACTGCCGACTGCAATCGGCCCCCTGGCCGCGATTTCACGCTGGCTGGCCGGTTAACGGCCGGCACGAAATGCCCAGCGCTGCTGGGGTGGGGGCGGGAGGAGGGTGGGCACTGGCATCAGCACGGGCACAGGGGAGCGTGGAGGCAGTCATCTGAACATATAAATGATGAAAATTCTGCCCATACATTTTAATTTTATTTAATTTAATAACGGAAACCTCACCCCGCCCTTGGATGAGGCTTCACCAAAAATGCAAAGTTTTTGAAATAGTGCCAGAGGACCTTTCTTATCCACCTAGATGGAGTTTAATGTCTCATCCAAAAGGCAGCACCTCCAACCGTGCAGCACTCCTTCAGGACTGCACTGGAGCGATAGTCTTTTGATTTTTGTGCCCAAGACAATTCCTGGGCTGGGACTTGAACCCACAACCTCCTGAAATAGAGGTGAGAAAGCCCCCCACTGAGCCACGGTTGACATGTGGCTGGTACCTATATAGAGAAGGTGGAAAAATTAAGAGGTCTTGGACAAGACCCAAAAAAATGGAACTGAATCGGCAAAGCCTGCATGAGCGCTGCTGTCCATTAGTGCTTTGGGGGTGGCATGTGGAGCAAATAGCAGTTTGAGTTTAAAATCACTCTGAACGGATGCTCTGAGTATTTGGTTGACTGGATTCTGTCTCCACCCTTCGAGCATTCCCTAGAGCACAGCAGTTTAGCAGCACAGGCTTTCAAGTTTGTCAGGTCCAGACATTCCGGCTGATCTGTATCAGTGTTCCTCCGCTGGGATGTGGAGTATTCGTAAGCATCTCCTCCATTATCTGATGGCCCTCTGTGTTACCAGAACCAGAATCACAGATACGGGCCACGGTAATTGGTGCAATGAGGTTAAACAGGGATCTGTGTTCCTGAAGGGATAGGGAGGGGGAGCAGAGATACATGTTTCTTAATCAGGGGCTGGCAATATCTAAAGCAGATCTCAAACTGTCTTCAGAAAGCAACAGGTCCCCACCACTCCCAGGTCAATTATCTACTGCAAAGCCACAGGAAGTAGCTGCAGTGTTTTAAGGCTTCAGTTACAACATGTGGGATAAGTGCTGACAGGTTACAAACACAGAAAGAATCTCGATGTTATATACATTCACAGTGATGTCCTCTGATTGATGCTGGTGATTACTGCTGAGGCTGAGGCTATCTGTGCCAAATAGAAAGTAAGAAAGAACTTGCGTTTATATAGCGCCTTTCACAGACCTCAAGCTGCCCCAAAGTATATTACGAGCGATGAAGTACTTTTGAAGTTTAGTCACTGTTTAATGTAGGAAATCTGGCACCAATTTCAGCACAAGATCACTCAAATAGCAACATGATAATGGCCAGATAACCTGACTTTTAATGACATTGGCTGGGAGAAATAAATATTAACCATGGTGCCAGGGAGAACTACCCCTGCTCTTCTTCAAAAAGTGCTGTGGAATATTTTACACCCACCTGAGAGGGCAGGCAGGACCTGGGTTTACTTTTACACCTGAAAGACACCGCCTCTGACAGTGCCGCACTCCCTCAGCGCTGCACTAGGAGTGTCGGCCTGGATTGTAGTGCTTAAGGTTCTGGAGTGAGACCTGACCCCACAACCATTCAACTCAGAGACAGCAGTGCTACCCACCCAGACCACTGCTGATAACCTAGTGACTTGATGTCCCTCTTACGTTAACGTATAAAACGAGAAATAAAGAACACTCTTCAGCGTCTATTGTCTAACTCTGGAAGGTGATGCAATTACACAAGCACTGTTTTTGCTCTGGGATCTTGCCCAATGCCACTTCTCATGTATGAGCCAAGGTGATTAATGCCAGTCAGCAATTCAGCCACAGAAGGCATCAAAACAAAACACAATTTTGTCCTCAGCTGCTAATGGTCTCTTGCCATTGGATAACGATAAAAGTTTCTTATTTCTTTTGAGCTGCTGAGGGTACTTGAGATGGTCTAAAGTCAGGCCATTCAGCACTGACAGGGAATCAGATCTAGAAGCTTCTGTTGGCTCATTCCTCCAATTCTGACCCCTTGAGTATCCCCAATTTTAATCGCTTCAACGTTGACCGCTGTGCCCTCAGTTGCCTGGGCCCCAAACTCTGGAATCCCCTCCCTAAACCTCTCTAACTCTCTCTCCTCCTTTGAGGCACTCCTTAAAACCTTACTTCTTTGGCCAAACTTTTGGCCACCTGTCCAAATATCTCCTTGTGTGGCTGTGAGGGCTTTGAGGGCATCTTACTGCATTAAAGGTACAATATAAATGCATGTTGTTGTTGAATTGGTTAATAACTTTAGAATCCAGTACCAGGGGCCATTGTTTAAAAAAATAAGGGGTCGCCCATTTAAGACAAAGATGAGGAGAAATTTTTTCCCTCAGAGGGTTGTGACTCTTTCGAACTGTCCTTCCCCAAAAGGCGGTGGAAGTAGAAATTGTGAGTAAAAAGCAAAAGGGTGAAAGGTTATCAGGGGTAGGCAGGAGTTGAGGTTACATTCAGATCAGCCATGATCTTATTGAAGGGTGAAGCAGACTCAAAGGGCCAAGTGGCCTACTCCTGCTCCTAATTTGTCTGTTTGTATGTGACAGTACCCGCCTGGTGATGAACTAGAGAGCACATTGCAGCAAAGAAAGTCTTAGAAACAAAAGCAGCTCATGCTGTCACGTGAAGATAACCCTTTACCTGTAGCGTATGTTAAGTGGTGACACAGTGTGAAAAGAAGGAAGACAGCTGAGCCAACACATTGAAGGGAGCTCTGCACCAATGTTCTGTCGGCTGGGCGATATTCTGATAAGTGCACCAGCCAATGAGTCATTCACTGCTTATCAAAGTGAGAGGAAGAATTAATTCCACCTCTGGCACCTCGATACACAAAGCGAGAATTTCCATTTAGGAAGCATGTCCCATGACTTCAGGACATCCCCAAGTGTTTCACATCCATTTAATTACTCCTTTAAACACGCACAGCAGGCTCCTACAAACAGCAATATGGTGATTAACAAGTCAGCTCTTCTAGTGATATTTGTAGAGGAATAAATATTAGCTAGATACTGGGAAGAACTTCCCTGTCCTTCCTTGACTAGTGCTGTGAAATCTTATGGGGCAGGTGAGGTCTTAACTTAACATCTCATCCGAAAAGCTGCACCTTCAACAGTGCAGCACTCACTCTGTACACTCCCTCAGGGATGTCAGCATGGATTATGCACTCAAGTCTCTGGAGTCAGACTTAAACTCAGGATCTTCTGCCTCTGAGATGAGAGTGCTACCCACTGAGCCCCAGCTGACACCTGACGGGTTAACCCAAGGGAAAGGGTCATCCAGGGTCATCAGAATTTTCAGCTCCACCTGTCGACTTTCTTTCCATTGATTCCTTTTGCTCCTGTCCTGAGGTTATTTTTTTTCTTTCACGGGATGTGGGCATCGCTGACTAGGCCAGCATTTATTGCCCATCCCTAATTGCCCTTGAGAAGGTAGTGGTGAGCCGCCTGTTTGAGCCGCTGCAGTCCGTGGAAGTTAATGCCCTTCAGCTGCTGGGTACCACAGCCAAGTGCCCGGTCTTCATGTGCGGAGCGAACGTGGTGATGGCGAATTGGCCGATCTCAGCCCCCGTGGGTTTGTGAGAGAGAGAGAGATGAAGTCAACCCTCCCACATGACCGCCTATGTTTCCCGTTTTGTTGAAAGGTGGAAGTGGGGAGGTGAGTTGAGGGCAGGCCTGGGTTTGACTCTGTTGCCTCGCCATCAGACTGCCCACCACATTCGTAATCCCAGCTCAAACTGGCCACTGGGGTGAGATCCAGGGTCACAAGGCAGGCGGCGGGCACTTGACACACAACAAATGTTTTTTTTGGGGGGGGGACGGACAGTGACTGCTGTTATATAAGCAAGCGTATGAGCCATTTTTATGCACAGCATGATCCCACAGAGAAATGTGACCAATGACCAGATCATTTTATTAGTAGCTGTGCGGTAATGAGTGAGTGTGGGCCAGCCCTCCAGGAGAGCACTCTGCTCATGTTCAAGTAGTGCCATGGGATCTCTTACATCCATCAGGACAAGCAAACCTCAGATTGAACCTTGTGCTCAAAAGACACAGTTCATCCAACAACCCCTCAGGGCATCTTCACCGGAGTGTCGGATTTGATTACAGTATCTTTCTTTCAAGCAGAGAGAGGAAGTGAGAGAGGTTGGATGAGTTAGAAAATGTCAGTTAATCGAGGGTGGTGGGGGGAAGAGAAAAGCATTAACCCATGCCCCACACCCTGCTCCTGGGAATCATTGCATTTTTAATTAACCACTTGATGTCACTGGATTAACTGCATTAGGCTTGGAGCCTCTGGGACCTTTCATTCCGGTGTTCATCCCACCTTCGGGAATGAATTAGCTTATCCTTTTTGGCAGTTCGGCCTGCCAAGCTTCTCCCAAGCAAGTCTTTTTACTTCTTCCTCAGTTGCCTAGCCTCCTGGGTTGTTTGGTTGGGATTGAACAACTGGCAGGGAAGGTTCGGGTGGAGTTAGTAAACTGCGGCTATAAAATCTATTCAGCAGCTCTTAACTCTTCAAGCTCCTTGAGAATGTACACTGTCTCCAAAGGTTTGCTGCACAACATTGGCTTGTGTTGCAGTTGTTAAAATGAAGATTTGCATTTATATAGCACCTTTAATTACCTCAGCATGCCCCAAAGTACTTCACAGCCAATGAAGTACCCCTTGAAGCGTAGGCGGAACTTAATGCCCTTCACCGTGGCGAGTTCCCGCCTTCACCATGATTATGATTAGTGGGGGGAAGCCATTGAATAGCCCTCCCTTCCCTGCTGCCAACTGGAAGCCCTTAAGTGGGCAATTAATGCGTATTCACCCAGCAGCGGGGGTGAGGCTTGCCGTGCAGGGAGCACAATAACCAAACCACGCCGGCTCCCGGAGTTGGGCGGCGGGGTGAGTTTCCCTCATTCAAAGGCACTCAGTGTCCGATGGGGGGGACCCAGAATTGGGAAATTGGGTCCTAAACCATGTGTAAACCAGTTCAATAGAGCTGCCAGCTTCTGATTGGCTGGTAGCTCTCAGTGGGTGGGACTTCTAGCCCCAGGATCCTCGATCTCAGGAAAGGCTTGCTGCCGTCTAGCTAACTGCTTGAGTGGCAATTAATTCAGCAGGCCTTCCCTAAAGAGGCAACGCGAGGCTCTCGCCAGCTCTTCAGCCAGTGAGGCGAGGCCTCCATCACATCCAGCCCGTACTCACTGTTATTATGTAGGAACCTATTGCCCCCAAGTAAGAAAGACAAGTCCCACTCCAGAGGCTGAGCGTAATCCAAACTGACACCCCCCCAGTGCAGTACTGAGGGAATGCAGCACTGTCAGAGGTACAGTCTTGTGGGTGGGGCATTAAACCAAGACCCTGTCCACCGACTCAGGTGGACGTAAGAGATCCCGTGACACGATTTTGAAGAAGGGCAAGGGAGTTGTCTCCAGTGTCTTGATCAGTTTTTAATCCCTCAATGAACTCACTGAAGCAGATTATCAGGTCATTATCACATTGCTACGTGTCGAAGCTTGCTCTGTATAAATTGGCTGCTGTGTTCCCTGTTGCTATGAAAGGTGCTAATCTAGGGAATCTTCGATGCACCCTCTCTAAGGTGAGTGCATCCTTCCTTATGTATGGAAAACAAAACTGTCCAATTAGTTGATCTCAGTCTGGGTAACAATACAATTGATACAGATGAGATATTGGCTCTAATAGGGGCTCCGATAGCTTATCCTCCCATCGCCTCACCATTCCACCCCTCCCCATTCCACCCTCCCAACACCTCTCCATCCCTCACCCCCTCCCCAGCTTGTGGGAATGCTGGCAGAGGGCTGGGTGAGGTCAACAGGGGATCCTGCACACGAGAAAGTTCTGTGTCATTTGCCATCTACACTAGAGAGAGGAATGGCAACAAGGGTTGGCTGTTCTCCCTCATGGTCGTTCACTGAGCAGGGAATCTCCTCCGTCAGGGCAGACTGGGGAGCAGATCTAACTGAGATGTTTAAAATGATGAAGGGATCAGATAAGGTACTAACAGAGGAGTTATTGATGGGGGAAATCCAGCACAAGGGGGTATAACCTTAAAATTAGAGCCAAGCCCCACTCAGAAGTGAAATCAGACATTCACTTTACTTTGACTGTCTTCATCTCATGAGATGATGGTTCGTGCCTTCAAGCTCAACTCTGTATGGAACATCCCTCTGATGTGGCTCAGGAACCCCACTCTGGCACGGGAGTCTCTGCTGCATTTGTTGTTGCAGAGGGAGACAGTGGGCTGCGCAGGCGCATGATTCACTGGCCTCTGTTTTCTCCAGGTCCTCTCCCCAGCCAGTTGAGCTTTCCATTTCTGCTCACTCCTTTCAATGCCTTTCCAAACAGTCAGCCTCCAAGAGCTGACGGCCGTCAGCGACTGTCTCCCCATTGTCCGTGTCAACATTCACCCTCTTCATATCTTGCACACAGGTGTCCTTATAGTGGGGGCATGGACATCCTGACCCAATCGCCAGATTCCTTTTCATGAAATCAGGTACAAGGTAGTGGGAATCTATCACTCTCTCCCCTGTGGGATTTGAGGATGAACCGGACCTTTCAAGATTGAGATCAATGTAATCGTAGAATCTTAGAGCACCAAAAGGAGGCCATTTGGCCCATTGTGACTGCACCTAGTCCCATTATTCTGCCCTTGCCCCACTGCCATTAGAATTGTTTCTTTTTCCAATATTTTCCCCTTTCCTTTCTAAAAACACTTATGGATTTATAGATTTTTGGTAGGTTAGGGTTTCAGGGGATATGGGGCAAAGACTGGTAAATGGAGTTGAGCTACACATCAGTCACGATCTAGCTGAATCCAGGACCTGCCTGTGAGGCTGAATGGCCTCCTCCTGTTCCTAGATGTTCCAAGTTTGGAGGGAAAGATTAATAAAAAGGCAATATTAATACGGAACTCTTGGGGTAGCAGCAGGATAAACAAGAGTGGGTTTGAGCATCTGAGCCTAACCTACTCTTCAAACTGAGCCCAAAACACACACACACACACACACACCACACATTCACAAATTCAAATCCAAAATTCTGGCTTCATGGGCCCACTCACTTATGCAACAGCCGTTTGTACACATTATCATTCGTGAGTTCAATGCATGTTAAATTGTTCCCTTTACAACGGTGTTAATGAGAACACATTGACGTAGGGAGAAATTTAACAGCCCACAATATTCAAACAGCACTCGATGATTTCAAACTCCCCCACTCTCATGTTGGAGTCTGTGTAATTACTGCCCCAGGCCATATTTCCTGTGATAACAAATGTGGAGCCATGGTTTCTGCCCATCATTACTGTGGACTGTGTAACTAAAGACACAGATTGAAGTTGACAGACTGAAGAGGGAGGTATTGATTTCAGAGTCTGTGTGTAGGCTGTATTCCACACTCGAGCGTTAAGCAAATCTGGCATAGACACCAGTGGCTTCAACTCACCAAAGTTTGGGTTGCCAACTCTCCAGGATTTGCCAAGAGTCTCCAGGAATTAAAGGTTCATCTCCAGGACATCACCACGAGCAAAATTTCTGAAGAAAAGAGTCAAGTGCTTAATTTTTTAAAAAAATTTATTTAAATTTCCTCTGAAGCGAAATGGAGAAATAAAGGCCATACGATCAGGTGGGAGGATCGTTTGATGAAACCTCCAGGAATACATCCAATCAGAATTGGCAAACGTCCTTTTTGAGCTTGGAGGTTCTAATTTTATTATTGCTATTTATGCCCTGTTTAGTTCAGTTTCTGTTCGGAGAAAGCCCCTTCAGGTTAAATCCACTGCTCAGAAAACTCATCTTCAGAGGGTCCAACCTGATGTGATTATCCATGACAGAGAGGGTGGTGGGCTGTTGGGGGGAGGGGGAGAGGCACTGAACATGCCATTAAATCTGAAAATTGCACACGCACTGAATCAATGCTGTTCAGATCCAGGGAGTGAATGAGATTGATAATCACTTGTGTTTGTTCTTGAAGAGTGTAATCTGTTTCGGGGATATGGCCTTTAGGGAATGGAGATGTACATTTCACACAGAATTGTTACAGCACAGAAAAAGGCCATTTGGCCCATTGTGTCCATGCTGACTCTCTGAAGGAGAATTGACATACTGCCACTCCCCCACTCTTTCCCCCCCACCATGCCTGCACCTTCCTCCTTTTCACAGAAGGAGGCCACTCTGCCCATCGTGTCTGTGCCAGCTGAAAAATGAGCCCTCCAGCCTAATCCCACTTTCCAGCATTTGGTCCAAAGCCCTGCAGATTATGGCCCTTCAGGTGCATATCCAGACACCTTGTAAATGAGTCGAGAGTTTCTGCCTCTACTACCCTTTCAGGCAGTGAGATCCAGAGCCCCACAATTCTCTGGATGAAAAGATTTTTCCTCATCTCCTCTCTAACCTTTCTACCAATCGCTTTAAATCTATGCCCCCTAGTCACTGACCTCTCTGCTGAGGTAAATAGATCCCTCCCATCCACTCTGTCCAGGCCTCTCACAACCTTGTATACCTCAATCAAATCTCCCCTCAGCCTCCTCTGTTCCAAGGAGAACAACCCCAGCCTATCCAATCTTTCCTCATTGCTTCAATTTTCCAGTCCTGGAAATATCCTCGTGAATCCCCTCTGTACCCTCTCTAATGCAATTACATCCTTTCTGTAATGAGGTGACCTGAACTGCAGACAGTACTCAAGTTGTGGTCTAATTAATGTTTCATATAGTTCCAGCATAACCTTCCTGCTCTTATATTCTATGTCTCAGCTAATAAAGGAAAGGATTCCATATGCCTTCCTTTTCAACCTGTCCAGCTACCAATTGAATTTGCAATCTCTGTCAACCTTGCTTGTTGTAAATTTTGACTCCGAGTGTTCCATGACATCAGCCATCTGATGGACAAGGGCAGCAGATGCATGGGAACACCACCACCTTCAAGTTCCCTTCCAAGTCACTCACCATCCTGACTTGGAAATATATCGCCATTCCTTCACTGTCACTGGGTCAAAATCCTGGAACTCCCTTTCTAACAGCACAGTGGGTGTACCTATACCACATGGACTGCAGCAGTTCAAGAAGGCAGCTCACTACCACCTTCTCAAGGGCAATTAGGGATGGGCAATAAATTCTGGCCTAGCCAGCAAAGCCCACATCCCGTGATCGAATAAAAAAAACAGTTCTGAGCCCAAGAATGAGATTTTAAGGCAGCAGTTTAATCTGAGTCCTGATGATGTCCTGAACTGAGAGATGGAGAGAGAGGGACAGATACAGAGAGAGAGAAATGGATCAAGAGATGGAGAGATGTACGGGCAGACAAAAAAAGACAGATTGATAAAAAGAGATGGGTGGATAGACAATTGTAATAAAAGTGCAGAATGGGCATGTAATTAACAACTGAATTTCACGCTATGAGGTATTACGTTATTCTGAGAAAAAAGAGGAGCTTAAATATTACTTGGAAAATTAATGGAGTAGAGGTGGAAAGGAATTTAGGAGTACAAATACAACATCACTGAAAGTTGGGGCACAGGTCTTTAAAGCCATAATAAAAACAGATCAGTCACTCGGATGTATTCCTAGAGAATTAGATTTGAAAAGTAGAGATGTTGTGCTAAATTTGTATTGAACCTTTGTTAGTGTTAAATGGATCCAAGCCAGATGGTGGAGTATGGAACAAGACATAGATCTTTTCCTTGATAGTAGGTTTATTCACAGGATGCAACATTACAGATCTCTGCCGTCTCACTACTAACCCAGTGTCCCAGCAGACTCTCTTTATATGTGCTCTCGGTCCTTAATCAAACAGTGCCTCTCACCTGTGTACCCTTAACAACATAACCAACCAACCATCAACAGTTAGACCACACTTAGAGTACTGTGTGAAGCTCTGGTTGTCATATTATAAAAAGAATATGGAGGTACTGGAGAGGGTGCAGAGATGATTTATAAGGATGATACCAGAACTGCAATATCATACCCTGCAGAAGAAGATGAACAGGTTGGGTCTCTTTTCTCTTGAAAAGAGATAGTTGAGCGGTGACCTAATAGAGGTTTTTGAAATTATGGAAGGTTTTGATAGAGTAGACACAGTGAGAATGATTCCTCTTGTGGGGAAGAACATAACTAGAGGCCATCATTATCAGTTAGTCACCAAGAAATGAAATCAGAAATTCAGGAGAAACTCCTTTGTCCAGAGGGTGGTGGGAATGTCAAACCCGCTACGACACGGAGTGGTTGAGACACAGATGCGCTTAAGGGGAAGCTGGATAAACACACGAGGGAGAAAGGTCTAGAAGGATCTGCCGATAGGGTTCAATGATGTGGGGCGGGAGGAGGTTGGTGTGGAGCATAAACATCGGCATGGAGCGGTTGTACTGAAGGGCCTGTTGTCCATAAAGACTATGTAACAACTGTGTAATTGGTGCTAGTTGAGCTGAAACGTGTTGAGAATTTGCCCCTTCAGGCTACAGTGGAAGAAGACATGAAGGAAACATAAGATAAAATGTTAGAGGAGGGCGATTCCAGTAAAAATAACTTGTGGAGGCCTGTGAGAGGAGATAGGTCACTTCTGAGTGACACTTGGAGCCATAAATAAAACATTGTGACGTTAGAATATAATGTTGTGGGCTGACTACTTGCTCATTTGAGGTTATTCAGGCAGTTTCTAATTTGGTGAAACACAAATCCTCCTTTATCTTCAATTTTATTCCAAAGTTATAATGAAACGGAGGCCGTCATTTAAAAAAAAAAGTAAAAATACTCATGCACTGCTGAAATCCAAGGTCTTGTGCCTCGTGGTCAGTAAGCTTAAAGCTTAACTTTCTTAATTCAAAATGCTCTGGAATCAGGGTGAACAGAAGGAGTGAAAATCGAGACAAGGATCCATTTCCCTCTGGCTCCCACTCCTCCCACCTGAAGTTCCTCTCCATCTGTCCTGGAAGACCCAAGTACTATTGGGGAAGCTTTCTGTAGCAAAGGGAAGGCTGATACAGTGGTCTAAAAATGGTCTTTAAAATAGGGCAGACAAAGAGGTGTTTCCACTTATGGGGTAAGAGACCAAACCTAGGGACCACAAATATGGGAGAGGCGCCAATAAATTCAATAGGGAATCCAGGAGAATAGTTAGAATGTGGAACTTGCTCCCACACGGAATGATCGAGTCTTGGATACATTTAAGGGAAAGCTAAATAAACATATGAGGGAGAAAGGAATAGAGGGATATGCTGATAGGATTCGATGAAGAGGGGTGGAGGAGGCTCGTGGGCACTACAAACACCAGCATCGACCCGTTAGGCCGATTGGCCTGTTTCTGTGTCTGAGTAGTGGTGGGAGGTGACTGCAGGCAATAAGAGGACACTATTGGAGAAGAAGAGAGAGGCAGCGATGAGGGCGGGGGTAGAGGGGTTAAGGGAGTGTGACTTGCACAGACAGTAATTTAGAGACAGCCACAGACGGACGTGTCAGTTTTAGATTAAAGAAGTCTCTTTTGGAATCTGTTATTTGTAAACTATGTGTCCCTTTTACATTTGAAGCTTTACATTAGACACTGCCCAAAACCTGCTGCTCTGTACAGAATTTGAAGGCTGAATGAGGTAGATAACCTCTGGGCCCCTTACAGGCTAACAGCAACCAGGTGAACTCAACCCTGCTGAATCACTCTGATCATATTAGCATTTTATAGACTCAAACATGTGCTTTAATCGTGTGTTTACCTGTAGTACTGAAATCCTGTTGAACACACACCTTCAGAGCTAATTATTGTTCTCAGTTTTTGCGTATGGGTGTTGTTTATTTGGAAATGCTAAGGTTAACTCCCCAGTTTTAGTTGTTCCACCATTGGCAGCCGTGGCTTCAGCTGCCAAGGCCCAAAGCTCGGGGGCTTCCCGCTTAAACCTCTCCAGCCCTCTTTCCTTGTTTAAGACGCTCTTTAAAATCTACCTCCGATAAAGCTGTTAATCACTTCTAATACCTACTCATATAGCTTGATGTCAAATTTTGTTTGATAACATCTTGGATGTATCACTTTGATAAAGGTAAATAATTGCAGTTCTGTTGAAGGGTCATGGTGGACTCGAAACGTCAACTCTTTTCTTCTCCACCGATGCTGCCAGACCTGCTGAGTTTTTCCAGGTAATTCTGTTTTTGTAAATAATTGCAAGTTGTTTTAAACTCAACAGATCTTTAATGAAACAAAAACAAAAATAGGCTGGAAAAACTCAGCAGGTCTGACAGCGTCTGTGGAGAGGAGCACAGTTAACGTTTCGAGTCCGTATGACTAACGACGTGAGGGGTTTGGAGGGAGGAGGTCATTCCATGGGTCTGCACTGTGGGTACAGACCCCACGCGCTGCCAACACAGCAGATACCACCTGCCCACAATTTTCTAGCTCAATTGGGACCACTCTCTCAGCTCCGAATTAGACGGTTGTGGGTTCAAGTCCCACTCCACATGAGCACAAAAATCAAGGCTGACACTCCAGCGCGGTACTGAGGGAGTGCCGCACTGTCAGAAGTGCTGTCTTTTGGATGAGATGTTAAACCCAGGCCCTGATTGCCCTCTCTGGTGAATGTAAAAGACCCCAAAGCAATTTGATGAAGTGCAGGGGAGTTCTGCCTCCTATCGAGGACAATATCTATCCCTCAGCTAGCATCGAAAACAGATCATCCAGTCAGTTACTTCGTTAATTGATTTTGGAAGCTTGATGTGCAGTGACTGTACTTCATTAAACACATCCTGAAACTATAATGTTGCAAGTTCCATTTCTACTCCTGTCACTGTCTACCTTTCTTGCAAGAAATTCCCATCCACCGATTTTGTGATCCTTGTCTCTCACAGCAGGATAGGCAAGGAGGAAACTTGCAAACCAACTAAATGGCAATAAAGACAGCAGTTTGGGCTGGTACAGAGTTTTAACTGTCAGGGAATGTCCCCACCTGCTTCACAGGATGGGAAGGAGTGAATATGAAGCAGAGATTAGAAGGGGAAGTTAAGTGGTTTTAACCTTGCATTCCCCCCCCCACCACCCTCGAATCTAACCTCCCCCGCAGCCCTCTGAGATATCTGCGCTCCTCCAATTCTGGCCTCCTGTGCATCCACAATTCTAATCACTCCACCGTTCAAGGTCACGCCTTCAGCTGCCTGGCACCAAGCTCTCAAATTCCCTCCCTAATCCTCTCTGCCTCTCTCTTCTTCTTTAAGCACCCTCCTTACAATTTACCTCATGAATGGAAACTTTGGTGATCTCCCAATATCTCCTCCTGTGGTAGCTCCTGTGAAACATCTTGGGATGTTCTACTACGGCATGTTCTATGTATGTTCTACTGTGCCATAGGGCAACAGCAGCAGCAATTTGCATTTATATAGCACCTTTAACCCAGGCAGCCGAAGGCAAGGCCGTCAATGGTGGGGCAATTAAAATTGGGAAGGTGCGAGTGGCCAAAATTGGAGGAGGAGTGTCGAGATCGCAGAGAGTTTTTGATGTGCAAGGGAGTCAAGGTTTATGAGGGGCAGTTGGGAAAGTGGAGTTAAGGCCACAATCATATTAACCATGACCTTATTGAATGGTGGAGTAGGCTCAATGGGCCATTCCTAATTCATAGGGTCTTCTTCATAGGGTGTGGATCATTGCTGGCCGGGCCAGCATTTGTTGCCCAACCCTAAATGCCCTTGAACTGAGTGGTTCATTTCAGAGGGCATTTAAGAGTCAACCACATTGCTGTGGGTTGGGCGTCACATGTAGGCCAGACCAGGTGAGGATGATAGATTTCCTTCCCTAAAGGGCGTTAGTGAACCAAATGGGTGTGATGGTCACCATTACTGAGACGAGCTTTCAGTTCCAGAATTAGTGATTGAATTTCAATTCCACCAGCAGCAGGGGGATTTGAACCTCTGTGCCCAGAGCAATAGCCTGGGCCTCTGGATTATGAATCCAGTGACATTACCGCTCTACTAGCATCTCCTCTCTTCTTTCTTGTGCGGCTCGGGGAGGTTATAGAGATAGGGAGTGGCGAGATCTATAAATTTGAAGTATTGCTGGACCGGAGGCTAACATAGGTCAATGAGCACAAGGGGTGATAGGTGAATGGGACTTGGAGCGAACTGAGAGATGATTAATGCAAATTGAAGAGATTACTGAAGGTGAGGGAAGCAATAACAATGGCTGGGAAATGTACAGGTAGCTGCTTCTATATTATTTACGGTATCAAGAATCTCTAATTAAATTGATTCAGTCTCATCCTGCGAGGGTTTGACACTCTGTCTCCTCTCAGTGAAGCTTGCTGGCAGCTCTCCTTATTGCAACTCAACCCTGGTTTCTGACAAGTGCTTACCTCTTAGTCACAGCCCAGAGTTCAACTACAACCAGGCTGCAGGAATATAGGAGCAGGAAGAGGTCATTTAGCCCCTCGAGCCTGACATTCAGTTAGATGGTTCTGCACCTCAAACCCCTTTATCCACCTTTGCTCCATATTCCCTGATATCTTTGTCCAACAAAAATCTGCAAATCCAGGAGAGCTTTTAAAAACGATAGGGACAAAAATTAGAAGCAATTTTGGTAGCTGTGGGGCATGTGTAGAGTAATGAGATGAAGCTGAGAGTTCTTTCAGAGAGCTGGCACAGGAGCATGATGGGCTGAATGGACTCCTCTGTACTGTAAAATTCTATGATTGCATTAATCTCAGCCTTGAAATCTCCAGTTAATCCTCCAACACTGACACTCTATTAGGGACAAGAGAGCGTTCCAGGCTTCTGCTACCATTTGTGTGATAAAGTGATTTCTGATTTCATTCCTAAGCGGCCTAGCCCTGCATTTAAACTGACCGCTCCTTGTTCTTGATTTCCACACTAGCAGAAGATAAAGCCTCCCTTTGTCTGTTCCATAATAATGTCTCCATCTCTGGCCTCCAGGAGCTGCCATTTAGCTCTGCCTATTCCCTTCAAATTAGGAGCATTAGGATCAGGATTAGGCCATTCAGCCCCTCGAGCATGTTCTGCCCCTCCACGAGATCATGCCCGATCTGCACCTCAAACCTATTTCAGCTGCCTTAGTCTACATGTGGGAAGTCTTATGGTGCAGTGGGTGGCATCCCTACCTCTGAGCTAGAAGCTCTGGGTTCAAATCCCACTTCAGAGCTTAATGGCCATGGAAGGTGTGTTCATAATGTGACCGAACAGGCTGATCTATCAGCTTCCAATGCACCCAATAGCAGGTGGTGAGTGTGGGAGAGCTTCCTGGCCAGCCATACTGCAGAAGGCAACAGCAAACCACTCCAGTACTTTGCCAAGTATAATCACAGAGCAATCCAATGGAAGTCCATGGTTTCCAAAGCCCTCTTAGGGCTTGGTACCTGAAGGAGGAGGAACCTTTAATACCCTTACCCAATAAAAATCTATCAAGGAGTTCTAATTGACCCCCAGGGGGGGAGAGAATTCCACAATCCTGGAATGAAGAGGTGTTGACCTGCGGTGATTTAACAGAGAGAACCCCCCACCCCCTCACAACCCTTAACCCTTTGATGAACTCTAAACTCTGCCCAGGAGGGAATGTTGACACTATTTTAAATCGGTGCTTACAACTGTAATAACTCATCTATCAGTTGTTTAGTAATGCTTGAGGGTATTAGTATAAATAATTAACTAGCAATTTAATATTTTTTAAGCAGCTCGCTTTGACATTCGGATGGAATTTCTTTCTTCCAATTTTGCTTTCCTCTCCTCTGCTCATCACTGTCCCACGGCCGCTGCCGGTACCTTGACCAAATGATGACAGGCTTTGCAAAATAAATAAGAGTGAGGCTGACTTGCATTTGTATAGCGCCTTTCACAGCAGCAGGACTTTCCAAAGTTTTTTTACACTCAACGAGGTACTTTTTGAAGTGTAGTCACTGTTGTAATGTAGGAAGTGTGGCAGCCAATTTGCACACAGCAAGCTCCCACAAACAGCAAATGAGATAATGACCTGATAATTTGTTTAATTGTTATCAGTTGAGGCATCAATATTGGCCAGGCCAGGACACAATGGGGAACTGCCCTCTTTTCTTCGAAGTAATGTTATGGGATCTTTTATATCCACCTGAGAGAGCTGATAGGGCCTCGGTTTCACATCTCATCCAAACGTCGGCACCTCCAGCAGTGGAGCACTCCCTCGGCGCTGCACTGGAGTGTAAGCCTAGATTACAGGCTCAAGTCTCTGGACTTGAACT
Organism: Cetorhinus maximus; assembly: GCF_964194155.1. Lineage (NCBI taxonomy): Eukaryota > Metazoa > Chordata > Chondrichthyes > Lamniformes > Cetorhinidae > Cetorhinus > Cetorhinus maximus. The sequence continues at coordinate 222,877,441 of NC_135880.1, read as the reverse complement.
CAGAACCTTCTGGCTCAGCTGTGAGTGTGTTACAACTGAGCTGCAGCCAACACTGAAAGGCCAGAGAGGACAATGGCCACGTTAGAGTTTGGGAGACAGTTCAGGAGGCCGAATGCCCAAGATTCTAACAGGCCAGCAGCTCAGTGCTGCCACCACCAGGCTGCTTGGGGGGGGCGCGGGGGCTGCAGCTGCTGGTGAAATTTGCACTTTGATAAATCAGTGAAAGCATTTTCTCTTGGTGGGAGAGTCCAGAACAAAGAGGCATAAACTTAAAAGATAGAGCAAGGCTGCTCAGGGGTAATGTTAGAAAGCATTCCACACATCTGTGGAAATCTGGAACTCTCTCTCTCTCTCTCCGGAAGCTGTTGTTTATGAAAATTGAAAATCTCAACACTGCGATTGATAGCTGTTTGTTGAGTAAGGATATTAAGGTTACAGAACCAAGGTGGGTTGATGCAGTTAAGATAGAGATAAACCACGACAAAAACAAGAACAAAAATACCTGGAAAAACTCAGCAGGTCTGACAGCATCTGCGGAGAGGGATACAGTTAACGTTTCGAGTCCGAATGGCTCTTCAATAGAACTGTTCTGCTGAAGGGTCATAAGGACTCGAAACGTTAACTGTGTTCCTCTCCGCAGATGCTGTCAGACCTGCTGAGTTTTTCCAGGTATTTTTATTTTTGTTTTTGTTTTGGATTTCCAGCATCCGCAGTTTTTTTTGCTTTTATCTGAGAGATAAGCCGTGATCTGATTGAAGGGCAGAACAGGTCGGGGGGGCCGAATGGCCCTCTCCTGGTTCTACGTTACCAATGGCCTGATAACACTGAGCATGGTTTGTAGTTTGGTTGACCAAAAGCTGATGGGTTAGTGAGTTAGGAAGTGTGCTCACTCTTTAGTCTATCACATAAAGGATGAGATCTGGTGTGAGGTCAGGAGAGGTAATGTAAGGAAAAGTAAAGCTCTCCATCGTCAGCGAAAGGGAGATAGCGACCTTATCTACACACCAGGATTTGGGCATATTGGCTATTTTCCGTCTGCAGTGAATCCCTCAGAGATTCTCTTACACCCCCCCATCCCCCACCCCCGCAGAATCGTCTGATTCCTCTGCTGATCTTTCGAAGGAAGTTTGCGTCACGTGTGAGTGGTCAGGTTACTCCTTGACTAATTATTACTTTCCTTCAGAGTGGCTCACCACAACCTGGCACAACTTAGACATGTCTAGTCAGAGGACAGGTTACCCTGGAAACACCCTTTTGTTATATCATTAATTCTGCAAGGATTTAGCGGCATTCTTTCATTCTTTGGAGAGTATCTAAAGGATAACTGGAGTTTGCCCCACTGTCCATTTTACATGTGTGCATGTGCATATGTGTGTGTGTGTGTGTGAGTGTGTTTGTGAGCCCCTGTCTCTCACCCTCTTTGTGTGTCTATCGGTGTGTGTCTATCTCTCTTTCTCTCTGTCTCTTTGTTTCTACATTGTGTGTGTCTCTCTCTCTGATGTGTCTCTCTTCATGTGTGTCCCTCTCTATCTGTGTGTTTGTGTGTGTGTCTCTACCTCTGTGTGTCTGTCTTTGTGTGTCTCTGTGTCTGTGTGTATATACCTGCCTCTGGTGTGTCTTCGTGTGCCCCTCTCTACATGTCTCTGCGTGTGTCTCTATCTGTGTAGGTTGTGTGTGTGTGTCTGCCTGTCTCTCTCTCTGCCTGAGAGAAGCAATTTATTTTTAGATAGTGCTGGGTAAGGGTGAGAGAGAAAGGAAGGAGATAGCTGGAGTGCTTTTGGAGGGGGAGGAGATCGTCAGGGAGGTCAGTGGCAATGAAACTAGATCCTCGCAAAGCTCATACCAACAGAGGAATGCTCACTGATCTGCTGCGAGATGGGAAAGCCAACCCCTCCAATAGAATCAGCTGCAGCCACCATCCAGTTTTGCTCCCCTCCCCCTCGCCCTCTTCCAACCAACCCCCCCACCCCCGGCCTGCCTTAACCAACTACACACATACACTCATCCTGTCACAAAAGCAGTATCACTGAAATTACTACTCCCGTCTGGAACAAGTTGGCGTGGCTTTGAGGACTTATTATTCACTGCTGAACAGCGAGAGGGTGGGAAGAGGGAAGATTCCGGAGGAATACTGGGATTGATTTGAATTCAGGAGCACAGCACTGACCTCTTTTGGGACTGAGGGCAACAGAGGGTTTAACTTGAGACGGGCGGCCTGTGCTGTCAGCCCTGAGATTGGAAACAGGAGGAAGGTGAGTGGAAAGTGCACTGACAGATTTACAAGTCTCTGCATCTGCCTCTCTTTGTTTCTTTGTGTTTTTCCCTGACTCTTTGTGTGTGTTTCGCTGTCTTTCTTTGTGTGGGCACCGCTGTCCCTACATGTCTGTCTCCATATTTATGTGTTTCCAACTGCCCTCGGTTTGAGTGTGTGTGTGTGTGTGTGTGTGTGTCTGTCTGTCTATCCATCTGCGTTTCTGTGTGTGTGTCTTTATCTGTGTGTGTCTCTTTGTGTATGTCTTTGTGTATGTCTGTGTTTCTGCATGTGTTGTGCTTATGTGTGTGTGTCAGTATGCCTGTGTGTGTGTGTTTGAGTGACTCTGTATGTGTGTGTGTCTGTGTGCATGAGTGTTTGGGCACCGGTGTGTGTATCTCTGTGTGAGTATCTGTGTATGTATGTGTCTGTGTCTGTGTGAGTGTTTGGGCAACTCTTTGTGTGTGTGTGTGTATGTGTGTGTGTCGGTGTATGTGTGTCTGTGTATGTGTGTGTGTGTGTATGTGTGTCTGTGTCTGTGTGTCTGTATATGTGTCTGTGTATGTGTTTGTATGTGTGTCTGTGTGCATTTGTGTGTCTTGCTCCTTTCTCTGCATTTTCTTCTTTATCTCTCTGTGCCTCCTTCTCACTCTCCCCCACTCTCCAACTGACCCTTTCTCTGGTTTATCCCACTGTCAATTCTTCTACTTTGTCTCTTCATCTCCCTGTTTGTGTATCTTTCTATCACTGCCTCTCACATCTTTCTCTCTGTCACTTTCTCTATTTCTCTCTCTCTACGCTTTTGTCCCCTTCCTCCTTTATTCTGTCTCTATTTCTCTCTACCTATTTCTCTCCCTCCGTCTCTTCATTCCTCACACTCCAGTCCTCAATTCCCCTATGTGTTTGAAGGAACTGTTTTCTATTTAGCTGTACAGACGGACAATACCGAGAGTTTATTTGAGGCTTTGATGTGAGAAATGTGATCCCTCATGAGTCACTGCAATGAGGACCCCAAACCACAGATCAAACAGCATATGGTCTCAGATCCTCCTCAGCATGAGCTGGATCAATCAAACCGAAACCAAGCCAATGAACAAAGGAAACAGATGTTCAAAATTGGTGCTGAATGCGTTCAACTTCGTCAAATTCAGACTACACTTAAAAGTTCAAGTTATTTCATTTCATTAATTTTCAACTGTTTAAAAGTGTCGTTTTAATGAAATTAAAGACGTGGGTGTAAGTATGCGAAGATGTCAGAATTTACTCCAAGTGAGACATCGAAAAGGTCCTGATAACGTGGCTAATCTTTGAGAAGAGATTTTTACAGTGTGATTCTGTATCAGATTTGTGGTGCCCTCATTTATTGGGTTCCTGATGGTCTGGTTTGCTTTCTCGATGAAATTGTTACGGTGATTCCCTCTTTCGATGGGATCCCCATGTTGCGACTAGCCCCATCAATTAGATTCTTACTGCGTGATTGGCTGTATCCGTGGGATCATTATCCTTCTGCTCTTTGTAAAACTGACCAAGATCTGCTTGGGGGCAGTTGCACAGTTTTGCCGCTTTGCACTGAAAATCACTGTGCGCGCTGTGATTCATGTCAGTCACTGGCTTTAGGTGGAGATGAGGGAGGAATCACCCAGCCAATTGAGGTCTGAGCTCTCACTTGGGAGTGGAGATGGAGAGACATGGAGAGACGCTAGTCTGATGTCAACAGGGGAATAAACGAGAGCATGAGGAAAGAGGCAGTGTGAATAAAGATCTCTTTATAGATGGCCATGCTTCTGATTCTTGACTAGCGTTAATTCTTGCCACCACCATAATGGAAACTACATGAACTCCACATTTCCAATAAAGGTCATGCCCCATCTCATCATGAGACCCAGACTGGAGGGTTTTTTTTTATTCATTCAAGCGATGTTGGCATCTCTGGCTAGGCCAGCATTTCTTGCCCATCCCTAATTGCCCTTGAGAAGGTGGTGGTGAGCTGCCTTCTTGAACCAATGCAGTCCCTGAAGTGTAGGTACACCCACAGTGCTGTTAGGGAGGGAGTTCCAGGATTTTGACCCAGCGACAGTGAAGGAACTGCGATATATTCCCAAGTCAGGATGGTGAGTGGTTTGGAGAGGTACTTGCAGATGGTGATGTTCCCAGCTATCTGCAGCCCTTGTTTTTCTAGATGGTAGAAGTCACAGGTTTGGAAGGTACTACCCAAAGAGCCCTGGCAAGTTGTTGCAGTGCGTTTTGTAGATGGTAGCACTGTCGACAGCTTCTTCCGTCTTTTGCTGATGAGTGAGAGTGGGCTGTTGAGTTGGTAAATGGCCAAATTGGATGTTTGTCTTGCTTCCTATAGACAGATAGAGCTATGGGAAACAAGATGGTTTATCAGTTGATCTAAAATTTCCCCCAACAAACCCTTTGGCAACTGCTAAGTGTGGTGAAACGGGTTAGAGCAGGGCATGGAGATGTGCACTACTCTCCCAGACTGAGACTCCAACATCAAATCGGGCCTTTGTTCCACTCTGGCGTTTACCTGCTCAGACCACGGCCAAACTCCAAACAGCACATTTGTCAACCCAAGATTTGCTGTGTGCGTGATGGTGTCGGGGTTTCTGAGTGTAGGGATACACATTTCCCTGTGTAATGTAAAAGCTGAGTGGGAGACCCCAGGTGATGATTGAAATGACAAATGTCTTCACTCATCTGTCAGTTCACAGCACCACTGTTGAAGCCTTTTCCATTCAATGTTTATTTTTCGAAAAAATCATCTTTAGAAAGCATTCGACAAGCGGTCACGGTGGTTAACTAGTTGGTTTTCTATCTGTTGAGATGAAGCATCCTACGCGATTTACATCTGATTAAGACTTCTGTTTTCCAAGGGAAGTAAGAAAGTGATGGAGCGATGCAAATTGCACTCCTCTTACTGTCCGATCACTTTTACTAACATCCGTAATCTCAGTCAGTGATCACTGCACAGCTGGAAGTGCCTGGGTTTCACAAAAATCTCAGCTGTAGCCATGGTTCGATTGATTCTACTTCCGAAGGACTGAGAATAGATCGTCCAATTTTACAGATCTCCGTGCATCTATTTTACTTTTAAAAAAAAAACGTCATGACCCAGCCGCTAATAATGAGCTATACGGAGCAGGAAGGACTCCGAGTTTGATCCCCAGTCTGTGCCGGGCTTGTTGATCTGAGCGGTGTTTGTGCTAAAATTGACCTTATTGTTCCCACAACTGATCACCATTCAGTGATTTCCGCTGGCAAATATGTGATTGCATGTGTGAACGTACACACCTGTTCACATGTGTGTTTATGCGTAGACGCCTGTTTGTGTGGCTAGGGACAAGCTTAACTTCTTCGTGGTGTCTTTCACACTCGAGTAACTTGAATTGCTGTTCGGGATCACACGTGAAGAGTGATCATTTGAGAGGCTCAATGCAGGGCAGGCAGTTTCCTTCATAACGTTAAAAAAAAAAATCAACGTTTTTTTGAAGACAAATTGAGATGGGGTGGCGGGGGGGAAAGCATCATATGGCCCAATTCAAGATCAAATGCAGAAAGCTTTCTTCCTTTGGGACTCCGTGTGTTACTAGGATAACAAACAAAATATTAAGCATTGCGTCAGGATATGTTCAGAACTCAAGCGAAAATCATTTCAAAACCCAAACAGGAAACTGAGATTCAGTGCAAAGCTCAGTTATGTGCCGGCCCACGTTCCCTGGAGTTGCACTTGAGCCCTTCCCTGTGGAAAACTGGAATGAGAATTTTGTTTTCCATTTTTGGAATGTCGAGCTTGTTTGCAATTCACTCTTGGGATAAGAGTGTCGCGAGCAGGGCTGGCATTTATCGCCCATCTCGAGCTTCCTTTGACAAGATGGGAGTGGGCCACCTTCTCCAACCACTTCAGTCCCGTGTTTGTTCTAGTCTGATACAGAGTAATGGCTGACTAGCCCATTTCAAAGGGAAATTAAGAGTCAAAGGAAATGAGCTTGCATTTATATAGCGCCTTTTACAACCTCAGGACGTCCCAAAGTATTTTATATCCAATAAAACACTTTATGAAGTAGGAAACACAGCAGCCACTTTGTGGACATCAGGATCCCACAAGCAAACATGTTGGTGTGGGAACTGGGGTTATACAAAGGGCAGACCAGGTACGCAGAGTAGATTTTCTGCCTTGTTGAACCAGTTGTGCTTATTACGACAATCCAAAAGCCTCATGATCACTCCTATTGAAACCTGGTCTTTATTTCCATTGGTGTTCAATGGTTTAATTGTTCTGTGCTCATTTGTGTTAGTCTGGTAACTGAAATATGCCCATTGTGCTTGATTGATTAAGCCTAGGTGTTGATTCAGAGTTAAAGTAAATTGAAAGACCTAGAAGCTGAATTGTAAGCATGAGTGAAGGGATTTTGTGATTGCAGAGATTTTTTTAAGGAACTGTAAATAAACCTGTTCTACACTTAGTGTCATCTCTGTATTGCTCTGAGGTAAATTAGATATATAAAACAAACTGCCGGATACACTATACTTCCCAATTTTTAAACACCGCATTCAAATTGAGGTAGGATTTGACCCTGAGCTCAGCTTCCAATCTCATATTCTCTCCATCACCAAAACCACCTAACTCTAGCTCTGTAACATCACCCAGCACCAACCCTGCCTCAACGTTTGCGTTGTGTAGATCCTCATCTGTGCCTTTGTTACTTCTAGACTCTGGTGCTATCTCATGGCTGGTCTCCCATCTTCCGTCCTATATAAATGTGAGCTCATCTAAAACTCTGCTACCTGCATCTGAATTCATACCAAGTCCCATCCACCCATCAGCCTTATGCCCGCTGACCTACATTGGTCTCAGTCTGGCAATGTCTTGATTTTGAAATCTTCTCCCTTCATCAAGTTTTCAAATCCCCCCATGTGGCCTCACCCCTCCCTATTTTTGTAACTTCCTCCAGCCCCACAATCCTCCGAGATCACTGCGCTCCTCAAATTTTGGCCCCTTGAGCATCCCCAATTTTAACTGCTCTACCATTGGTGGCCGTGCCTTCAGATGACTGGGGCCTTAAGCTCTGGAATTCCCTCCCTAAACCTCTCCATCTCTCTATCTCTCGTTCCTTAAGATGGTCCTTAAAATCTACCTCTTTGGCTAAGCTCCTGGACACCTGTCTTAGTATCGATGATGCAGGTATGTCGGTGGGTATCAAGTTTTGTTTGGTGGCAGTCAAGCAGTTTGGGATGTTTTACTGGGTTAAAGGTGCTATCTAAATGCAAGATGTTGTTATTTGTGATTTGGGACTCTCAGCAGTGCTGCTCACACAGAGCAGAATCTCTGTCTAGAATTCTACTCTTTGAATTCATTTAGTATTTGCTGCCATTGGACTTGTTATTTTTGCTGATGTACGTTAATAGAAAACACTTTATGAAATGATTTTGCTGTTCTCCTTTGGATAAGTGTTATCTTCTGGAAGTTAGGGAAAGAACTTATTAAGAAGATTTGTTAAGAAGGACCTCACTCACAAAGGTTGGAAAGCATTGAGCTGCAAGAGAAGGAGATTGAAACTGAATGTTTAAGACAGTTTGGAATAGCATAAAGTAGTCATGGCCTGGAGAGTCTGCCAGCGTGTTGAGTGCCGTATTCAAAAGGAAAGGGGACAGATTACTAGGGAATAGCGAACGTAAGAAATAGGAGCTGGATTAGGCCACACGGTGCCTCAAGTCTGCTCCATCATTCAATACTATCATGACTGATCTCCTACCTCAACTCCACTTTCCAGCACCATCTCCATATCCCTTGATTCCCTCCAAAAGTCTATCGATTGCAGTCTTGGATATGCTCAGCAGCTGAGCATGCACAGCCTCTGAGATTCCAAAGAATTCACAACCCTTTGAGTGAAGAAATTTCTTATCTCAGTCCTAAATGACCGACTCCTTATCCTCAGGCCGTGACACCCCTAGTTCTAGACAGGTAGGATGAACCTGCCGAGCCCTCTCAGAATCTTATACGTTTGAACGAGATCACCTCTCACTCTTCTCAACTCCAGAGGGGCAATAGGCTCAGTGTCCCAGCAGGAGGGAGACAGGGACGATGTGAGTAGATGATATACATGGATCTGAATTGTAGGACAAATCCTAAAGTGTTAAACTGACTTTTCTCACTCCCTGCTCTGTCACATACTCCTGGGTGTCTCAGAAGCTGACAGTAGATTTCCACATTGTAAAATTGATTTTTCACAACTTTATCGCCCTGCTGGCTCTATTTTATGGCGAGTAACAACTTCTCATCAGCTAATAAAATGGATAAACTGAATTTTAGGGCCATTGAACTAATACCATGTGTTACATCTCAGCCAATCTCTCCTCACATTGCAATGGGCTCAGCAGGCATTAACTGGAACAATTCATTACAAAGGGTGGGTTTCCATCTCTCCTGTCTGAGGGGGTTCCCATGTAAATATTAACACATCCACAGTGAACCCCAACTCTATACCCTCTCACCCCTGCTAATTGGGACCCCATTGAATTAGGGACACATTCCAGAGGACCCTTGCAAATAGTGACACATTCCAGGGGCTGAGAAGAGTATCAGCTACCAAAGCTATCATTCAGCACCATTAATTAGAATGGAAAATGTGTTACCAGCTCAACAAGTATAGAAAATATTGATAATCGAATGACATGCAGTGGATGATGTCCTTCGGGACCTCTCTCTGATCTCAGTGTGGAAGCTGGTTTGAAAATCTAAGCTTCATGACAGAAGGGTGAATTGTTCTGACAGAATGATGGGATCTGCCAGTGAAATGTGAGCGTTTCAGTAGCTGAATGAGAATCGATGGTGATAAACCTGTTTCTACGTGAGCGTTCAGACACAGTCTCTGAATTCAAGTAGGTGCTCCATCGACATTGCAATGGGGCAGCCACATAGATCCACACTGCGTTGGAGAGTCAGTGTCTGCAAGATGGAACTTGCAAGTTATTAAAAACTATGATAGGTAATGTTCTAAACCTTAAATGATCCCTTTATTATTCAGTTTGAATTTCAATAAAACCTAAAATTAGTTCAGCATGAGAATGGTACGGTGAGTGGTCATGTTCCCTGAAATCAGTGTTTATCTACAACAGCTTGTGTTTATATAGCGCCTATAACATAGTAAAATGTTCCAAGGCACTTCCTAGGTATGCAATTGGTCAAAATTTGACACCGAGTTGCACAAGGAGATGTACAGACAGATGACCAAAAGCTTGACCCGAAAGGCAGGTTTTAAGATCTTAACGGAGATGGAGAGGTGGTGAGGTTCAGGGAGGAAATTTCAGAGCTTAGGGTCTTGGCAACTGAAAGCACAGCCGCCAATGATTGGGTGAAGAGGGGGGTGCACAGGACGCCAGACAAGGAGGAATACAGATATCTCAGAGGATTGTAGGGTTGGAGGAGGTAAGGCCATGAGGCCATGGAGGGATTTGAAAAGGAGAACGAGAATTTTTAAATTTGAGGCATTGCTTGACCAAAGCCAGTGTAGGTCAATGAGCACAGAGGGATGATGGGTGAATGGGACTTGCTCTGAGTTAGGATATGGAGAGCAGAGTTTTGGATGATCTTTATCAGCCTCCCCTGGTGTTCATTCAGGCACTTCACCCGACAGCCAGTGATGAACAAAGTCTCGGAGCCCTCTGGGGAAGGGAGAACGCATTCCATTCAAACTTAACTTTTAATCATTGATGAAGAAAGCTCTTCAATCTAGTTGAATTCATTCTTCTCAAATATCAGCTCTAACGTCTCCTCGCTATAGCAGGTGCTTGTATACTGGAGTCCGCTGTCTGCCACTCAGCCCTTGCCATCTTCACTGATGAATCTTGCTGCCTGATTCCCATCATGCTGAATTGCCAATGGTCCAGGATTACCCTGGAGTCTTCAGGAATGAGACACTAATCTCCTGAACACTGTCATGAGCAAAGTGTATGAGGAAAATTATAAGGGCATTAATGAAAATTGTGGTTTCAACATTATTTTTGTTTAATCAGTTTCATTTCTGGTTTATAAAAAACACTGTTTGACCTACAGTCAACAACCAGCCAATCGGGTAATGAAGGGTCCCTTTGCTTTTCAATTGGCTGTGAGAAGGCAGGGCACCATGGGATTGGACGTGTTGGCTGATCCATGGCAGGAGAGTGAATGGGGTTGGGGGCGGGGGTTGCCAGAAGGACATCATTTAATGAAACCTCGATGAACATGTCCAGTCAGAGTTGGCAATCCTATCACCATGACATTATCGTGGACCAGTGAAGAACTTGAGCTGAGGGAGTAAGGTTTAGCAATTTGAAAGTAGAGAGTTGTCTTACAAATCCTGGAATCCAGTATTTTTTTATTCATTTACGGGATTGGACTTTGCTGGCTAGGCCAGCGTTTATTGTCCATCATAGTTGCCCTTGAGCAGGTGGTAGTGAGCTACCTTCCTGAACCGCTGCAGTACATGTGGTGTAGGTACACCCACGGTGCTGTTAGGGAGGGAGTTCCAAGATTTTGACCAAGTGACAGTGAAGGAACGGCGATATATTTCCAAGTCAGGATGGTGAGTGACTTGGAGGGGAACTTCCAGGTGGTGGTGTTCCCATCTATCTGCTGCCCTTGTCCTTCTAGATGGTAGTGGTCATGAGCTGTTGAAGGAGCCTTGGCAGGTTCCTGCAGTGCATCTTGTAGATGGTACACACTGCTGCTACTGTGCACAGTGATGGAGGGAGCGAATGTTTGTGGATGGGCAGCCAGTCAAGTGAGCTGCTTTGTCCAGGATGGTATCAAGCTTCTTGAGTGTTGTGGGAGCTGTACTCATCCAGGCAAGTGGAGAGTATTCCATCACACTCCTGACTTGTGCCTTGTAAATGGTGGACAGGCTTTGGGGAGTCAGGAGGTGAGTTACTTGCCAGAGGATTCTTAGCCTCTGACCTGCTCTTGTAGCCACAGTATTTATATGGCTAGTCCAGTTCAGTTTATGGTCAATGGTAACCCCCAGAATATTGATAGTGGGCGATTCAGTGATGATAATGCCATTGAACGTCAAGGGGCGATGGTTAGATTTTCTCTGTTGGAGATGGTCATTGCCTGACACTTGTGTGGCGCGAATGTTACTTGCCACTTGTCAACCCAAGCCTGGATACTGTCCAGGTCTTGCTGCATTTGGACATGGACTGCTTCAGTATTTGAGGAGTCGCAAATGGTGCTGAACATTGTGCAAACATCAGCGAACATCCCTGCTTCTGACCTTATGATGGAAGAAAGGTCACTGATGAAGCAGCTGAGGATGGTTGGGCCTAGGACACTACCCTGAGGAACTCCTGCAGCGATGTCCTGGAACTGAAATGATTGATCTCCAACAACCATAACCATCTTCCTTTGTGCTAGGTATGACTCCAACCAGCAGAGAATTTCCCCCCAATTCCCATTGACTCCAGTTTTGCTAGGGCTCCTTTATGCCACACTCTGTCAAATGCTGCCTTGATGTCAAGGGCAGTCACTCTCGCCTTACCTCTGGAGTTCAGCTCTTTTGTCTATGTTTGAACCAAGTTTGTAATGAGGTCAGAGGCTGAGTGACCCTGGAGGAACCCAAACTGAGCACCAGTGAGCAGGTTATTGCTAAGCAAGTTCCACTTGATGGCACTGTTGATGACCCCTTCCATCACTTTATTGATGATCGAGGGTAGACTGATGGGACAGTAATTGGCCGGGTTCGATTTCTCCTGCTTTTTGTGTACAGGACATACCTGGACAAATTTCCACATAGCTGGGTAGATGCCAGTGTTATAGCTGTGCTGGAACAGCTTAGCTAGGGGCGTGGCAAGTTCTGGAGCACAAGTCTTCAGTACTATTGCCAGAATATTGTCAGGGCCGATTGTCTTTGCAGTATCCAGTGCCTTCAGCTGTTTCTTGATGTCATGTGGAGTGAATCGAATTGGCTGAAAACTGGCATCTGTGATGCTCGGGACTCCTGGACGAAGCTGAGATGGTTCATCCACTCGGCACTTTTGGCTGAAGATTGTTGCGAATGCTTCAGCCTTATCTTTTGCACTGATGTGCTGGGCTCCCCAATCATGGAGGATGGGAATATTTGTGGAGCCTCCTCCTCCAGTTAGTTGTTTAATTGTCCATCACCATTCACAACTGGATGTGGCAGGACTGCAGAGCTTAGATCTGATCCATTGGTTGTGAAATCGCTTAGCTTTGTCTATCACTTGCTGTTTATGCTGTTTGACATGCAAGTAGCCCTGTGTTATAGCTCCTGCAGATTGACACCTCATTTTTAGGTATGCCTGGTGCTGCTTCCAGCATACTCTCCTGCACTCTTCATTGAGTATGAGAAAGATTCCATAAATAGGCCAAGTGTCTAGTCTTAACCAGTCTCCTTGGTAACGCATTCCAGCTCAAAATTATGAGTTGATGTTTATTGAAACAGCGACAGCTTTTGTTTTATAGGTGTGAATCCACATTCCCAGTGAGAGAGCCATAGGGATGTCCAGGTGAACATGCACGTTCCCTTCCTTTGGGAAATCCCATCCCTGTCCACATTCACCTCCCCGACCCCCTCCTTCCCACCCCCAGGGTCCGTGTCTGCCTCCGGGTCCCCACCAACCACCCTCGCCGTCCCTTTTACCAATCCTGTCAAGCCCTCGCCCTCCCACCCTACCACCTCACTCTACCCTCGGTCATTCTCACCCTTCCTCCATACCACGCCCACCCTCAGTTCGCTCCCCAGGAGGCAGACATGGGCCTATCAGACCCCTCCCTTGCATATTCACCTGCACATGTCCCCTTCCAGACCCCTTCCCCCACCCCTTTGCACCTCTTCCCCCACTTCGCACTCCTTCAAACCCCAGAACCCCTTCCTCCCGATTAGTGCTCCCACATCCCCCACCCCAGACTTCCCCCCCACTTAGTCCCTCCCCATTCCTGACTCCTTCTTCCACCCTTATTCTTGCGCCACCCTTAGCCCCTTCCCTCCGATTCCTTCCTCCAGCTTTACCTCATCCTCCAGCCTCACTTCTTCCTTCAGCTTTACTCCTTCCCCCTTCCTGACTCCTTCCTCCACTGTTACTTCTTCCTTCACCCTTACTCGCTCCCCTCTCTGCACTCCTTCCTCCCCCCAGACTCCCTCCCCTCTCCACACTCCTTCCTCCCCCCAGACTCCCTCCCTCCACCCTCCTTCCCCTCTCCGCACTCCTTACCTTACAGCTTCTACCCCCCTTATACCTACCTCCCCAGTTGCCATCTTCTTCCTCCGTTACCCCCTCCTCCCCCCCTGTATTCCCTCTCCCCATTCCCAGCCTTCCCTCGACATCTTCATTCCCCCACTCCCAACCTTACTCCCCCCCAGCACCTTCATTCTCACACTCCCAACCTCACCCCACCCCCAGCACCTTCATTTCCCCATTCCCAACCTCACCAACCCCCCCAGCACCTTCATTCCCCCACTCCCAACCTCACTCCCCCCGACACCTTCATTCCCCCACTCCCAACCTCACTCCCCCCGACACCTTCATTCCCCCACTCCCAACCTTACTCCCCCCCAGCACCTTCATTCTCACACTCCCAACCTCACCAACCCCCCCAGCACCTTCATTTCCCCATTCCCAACCTCACCAACCCCCCCAGCACCTTCATTCCCCCACTCCCAACCTCACTCCCCCCGACACCTTCATTCCCCCACTCCCAACCTCACTCCCCCCGACACCTTCATTCCCCCACTCCCAACCTCACTCCCCCCGACACCTTTATTCCCCCACTCCCAACCTCACTCCCCCCGACACCTTCATTCCCCCACTCCCAACCTCACTCCCCCCGACACCTTCATTCCCCCACTCCCAACCTCACTCCCCCCGACACCTTCATTCCCCCACTCCCAACCTCACCCCCCCCAGCACCTTCATTCCCCCACTCCCAACCTCACCCCCCCCCCCAGCACCTTCATTCCCCCACACCCAACCTCACCACCCCCCCCAGCACCTTCATTCCCCCACTCCCAACCTCATCACCCCCCCCAGCACCTTCATTCCCCCACTCCCAACCTCACTCCCCCCGACACCTTCATTCCCCCACTCCCAACCTCACTCCCCCCGACACCTTCATTCCCCCACTCCCAACCTCACTCCCCCCGACACCTTCATTCCCCCACTGCCAACCTCACTCCCCCCGACACCTTCATTCCCCCACTCCCAACCTCACTCCCCCCCGACACCTTCATTCTCCCACTCCCAACCTCACTCCCCCCGACACCTTCATTCTCCCACTCCCAACCTCACTCCCCCCGACACCTTCATTCCCCCACTCCCAACCTCACTCCCCCCGACACCTTCATTCCCCCACTCCCAACCTCACTCCCCCCGACACCTTCATTCCCCCACTCCCAACCTCACCTCCCTGACACCTCTTTCTCTCCCAGCCGATCCTAGACCTTCCTCTCCCACCCCCTCGACCATCATCTGTTCTGAGCGTCAACAATGACTTTCCACTTTCTGTGCGCTGCCTCATTGCAGAGCCATGTCCATGAGAATCTGCCCGGCATATCATGGATGTTCCTCCAGTGTGTTGGTGCTGTCGGGCTCCAGCATCCTCTGCCCCTCGGATGCCCGCGATGTGGGCAAATCCCTGGCAGGTAAGACCCAACTTCTGCACGTCACACTTGTCAAGACGTGTTCTACCCCGGCGTGTTTTCCTGCCGACATGGGCAGACGATACAGCGAGCTGGTGGCGGGTGGGGGTGGGGGGGGTGTTGGGTGGTAAGTCCGGCAGGGTGGTCAAAATGATATGCCGATGTATTACAATGAGGTTCCCAACGTCCGATGGTGGGGAACGCAGCCCACCATCAGCGGGCACAGTGGACACTCGCAAATTGGTTTCACGATGTCATGGAACCGATTTTTGGCCTTCCCTCCATACTGTCCGCTCACGCCACTCAATACGCCCAATGCCAGTGGGCACGGACGATTCCGCCCTGTGTCTTAATATTCCCAAATCATTTTACAAGAACAACCTCCACTTCCAGGCTGAAAATCAGATGCTATTTAAAAAAATGTTCCTTTCATGGCCTCAGGACATCCCAAAGCGTTAACACAGCCAATGGCTGCTAGTGAAGGGCAGTCACTGTTATAATGTAGGAAATGCAGCAGCCGGTTTGAGCGGAGTAGAATCTTTTCATCACTAAGCTGAGTCAGAAGTCTGTGGGTTCAAGTCCCACTCCAGAGACTTGGGAACATAATCTAGGTTGACACTCCCAGTGCAGTACTGAGGGAGTGCTGCACTGTCGGAGGTACCAGGTAAGACGTTAAAACGAGGCCCCAACTGCCTTCTTAGGTGGACAGGGAAGATCTGATGGCACTATTTCAAAGAAGAGAGGCAATGGGACAACGTAACTTGGTGCGAGCCTAGGATATGGTCAGCTGAGCTTCGGATGAGCTGAAGTTTTTACCGGTTACAAGGTGGAAGTTGGCCGGGGGAGCGTTGGACTAGTCGAGCCTGGGGTAACAAAGGCGTGGATGAGGGCTTCTGCTGCAGTTGAGCTGAGGAGGAGTTGGAAATAAGTGATATCTCTCTGGGATCTCACATGAAGAATGGGAGAGATATTGCTGAAAAAAGAGACATGATGTCAAAACTTTCATTTTGCATCTCATCAGGACAGAAGCAACAATACCAATTTTCGAAGGGATCAACAATTTGTACTGCATGAGAAAGGCTGCTGATTGGTTGGCAAGTTGATTCTGATTGGTCGAGGCATTGCCATGGAGAATGCACCAGGGAACCATTGTCCCCCCCAAGCTTTTGTTTAATTCGAAAAAGGCACAATGCCCAGACATGTTCCTTTTGCCTGCAGAGGACAGGTCTCTGTATATGAATATATGTAGCTTCTGTTATGATCACAACTGGTGTTAATTGCTGCACAAACCAAATCCCAGAGGGAAACTTGGCTGAGGGGCCACAACCTTTTGTTTTGTGTTCTGAAAGCGGGAAGGAGACGCACTGATCTCAGGAGTAAGAGGTCCTGTAATACTTTTGGGATTTTAAAAATTAAAAGTAAAAGTTTTATTAACAAAAATGAAAGAAAATTTAAGCACACAAAATTATAGTTGCACAATTTAGGTTAGTCTTACAAAACATTCCCCCAAAAACTCTCTACTTGGTCAAACCCACAAGTAAACACCTTCCAGGCAATACTCCCTTATAGATGTCTCCTATGAAATCCAGTAATAATATGCAAGGCAGACTGCTGTAGCTTCAATAAAGACTTACCACATGACCTTTACCCTCTTCTACTCTGCAGTGGAATCCACTTCAGCAAAAAACTGCTTGCTGCAGCCTAAGACTTTTCTGGCTTGATTGGATGGTGATTCAAACTGCATCCTCTCCCAGCTCTGAGCTCCAGCTATAGTTCAACAGCTCAAACAGCTCAAGCTATCTCCATAGCTCCAGCTCAACAGCAACTCTAAAATACCTTTTTTTCATTTCATCTCAGTTCCATTGTTCTCACACCTCTTTGAAACTCAAATATAAGATCTTTCATGTTTCCACTTTGTCTTTGCTTTCAGGTCAATAAAATATAATATTTACCTACACTACACTACAATTTACCTATGGTACTCCTGCAAGATACACTCCCCTTTGATATTCAAACAAACTCTCTAAAAATGCAAGTGTTAAATCTAACCAATATACTTGTATCTCAAACTTAACACCTCTATCCTTTTCATGTTTCCAACCCCTGATTCCTATCAATCTCTTGCCCAGTTTAATTAAGTCACACACACACACAGACACCCAGTCTTCTTTACAGGATAACACAATATTCCCCAAAAATATTTTTATAAAAAACATCCATTTTCACACTTACAGCAAGCATAAGTGAGCCATATTGTGAGCTAGAATGATAATCTTAAATTAACTGTTAGTGTAATTCTTAGCACACTCAGGGTAATTCAGCAAGTGCTGTCCATTTGCGAAATTACATCTTAATGTTAGCCATTGTGTCCGGTGTTTTGCAAGCACAGACTGGTTGAGTACGGTCAGTACTCTGCTTATTGCAAACAGCTGAGGGGAAATGCTGTTTGATACGATCCACCAGTCATTTGGATGTACGGCCTACGATGTGATTCCGTGATTGGACAGCACTTACTGAAAAAGTGTGCTAACAATTACACTGACCACCAATTTAAGAATATCAGTCAGGCTGGCAATGTGACTCACTTCTGCTTGTTAGAATCTGCATCTATCTGTCCACAGCTACCTGGCATCTACAGGCAAAAAGAACATGTCCAGGCATTGTGCCTTTTTTGAATTAAACAAAAAGTTTTGGGAGACGATAGCTCCCCAGTGCATTGTCCATGGCAATGCCTTGACCAGTCAGAGTTGACTTGCCAACCAATCAGCGCTCTTTTCTCATGTAGTATAAATTGTTGCTCCCTTTGAAATTTGGTATTCTTGTGTCTGTCCTGTTGGGTAAAGACAAAAGGCTTTGAAAGCATGCCTCTATTTTTTAAGCAATACTCAAGTTTTGTACTACCAAATGATTAATGGGAGAGATATGAGAGTGTGACAGGCCTCAGTGAGTCGCATCAGAGATGAATGACAGGCAAAAATAATTCTAAGGTTTACAACACAGGGATGTTTTTCCTGGCAGCTGTGACATTGCTAAACATGGATTACCAGAGATTTCAGATCATCAGTTATTTTATGATGGTTTGAATTAACTTCACGAATGTGGTTTTTGGGCAGATCTTAATTTCATATGAAAATAAAACTATTTCAGGATCTATAATTACATTTTTTTTTACTCATTTGATTCTCGTAGTGTGACAGTGAGCACAATTCCCTGTTGGGTCTCTCAGACTGTGCACTCTTTGCAAGATGTTTTAAGCTTGTGTTTGTTTGTCTGGTTCCGCAAGCAGCATCTGATCAGTGGTTTGTAGGGGAAACTAGGCCACGCATTGACAGATGTCGAGTTCAAAGGGTCATCACTGATGGAGACTCATTCCCCCAAATCTATTGTCACTGAGTTATCAAACTCAACGTAAATGCCATTGAGTGGGAAGACCAAGGAGGAACAAGTTAGATCATTAGTGACAGCTCCATCTCAGTTCAGGCTGGACCACACCGCAGATTCAGTCAATTACTTTCACAGCAAACAATGCCAGCACTAGGTCACGTACTTGAATGATATCACACTGCAGAAACAGGCCATTTGACCCATCTAGTCCATACCTGTATTCATGCTCCACACAAACCTTCTCCTACTCTTCTCCATCTCACCCCATCACCATATCCTTCTATTCCTTTCTCCATCATGTGTTGATCTAACTTCCCCTTCAATGCATTTCCGCCATTTGCCTCAACCACTTCATGTGGTAGCGAGTTCCACGTTCCCACCACTTGCTGAGTAAAGAAGATTTTCCTGAAATCCCTATTGGGAATATTTGTATCTGACTTATATTTATGGCTCCCAATTCTGGTCTCCCCAACAAGTGAAAACAAACATTTTCTTGCTGTCTGCACTATCTGAACTCGTCATAATCTTTGGATTCTTTGGAAGTTTTGTTATATTTCAGTCTAACGTTGGGACACTAACCTTTCACTGCCTTTGATTGAGAAATTGAATTCGGTTGAAGCAATCTGGATATAAAAAGCTGGTGTCAGTAAAAGTGACCATCAACTTTTTGGATTTTCAAAAAAAAACCCAACCAGTTCACATAACATCCTTTAGGGCAGGAAATCTGCCGTCCTTCCCCGGTCTAGCCTACATGCACTGCAGCGGTTCAAGAAGCCAGCTCAACACCGCCTTCTCGAGGGCAACTAGGGATGGGCAATAAATGCTGGCCCAGCCAGCGAAGCCCACATCCCATGAATTAATTTTTTAAAAATGTGACTCCAGTCCCACACCGACGTGGTTGACTCTTAGCTGCTCTCCGGAGTGCCCTAACAAGCCAATCGGCCGTGGCAAACCAAAGAAAGCCCACGACCACTTTCTTAGAGCATCTGGGATCCCTGGGAATGAATCTGAAAACAATTGAAGAAAATAACTTCCGTTTAGTAGTGAGTGTGGGGTTTAAATAGAACAAGAGCAGCGATGTTTTCAGTTCTATGATTAGCATTTTGCCACTGTGATTTCTGCTATGAAGTTAGATTGATACCTCATGCAAGACTCGGTTTGTCGAATTATTAATCACAGCATGCTGCTGTCATTGCTTGTCTCATTCTCAGTGGAGCGGTTTGAGGTGTCAGGAAATCTGTCATCAACCTACGATTGACGTTCAAAGCGAGAATGTCTTATTTCTACATATTCCACGTTCTTTTTGAATTTCCTTTCATTATTTTGCCAGGCTACAGCTAATAAAACTGGTGCTGACAGCTTGCATAACAGGGTCCCAGTGACTGTGTGTGTGTGTGTGCGTAACAGGACTGAGTGTCCAAGCACTGACTCTGGTGGAATTTTACGGCCGCCCCCACCAGTAGGATTTTCCAGTCCTGCCGAAGTCAATGGAGTTTTGAGCGGCTCGTCACATTTCCAAACCCGACCCCCACCGCGAAAGGGCTGTAAAATTCCGCCCTGTGTGTGTATAACAGGCCTGGGTGTCCCAATAACGCAATGACTACCTCCAACAAGAGAGAATCTAACCATCACCTCTTGACGTTCAAAGGCATTACCATTGCTGAATCCCCCGCTATCAACATCCTGGAGGTTACCATTGACCAGAAACTAAAATGGACCAGCCATAATAAATACTGTGGCTACAAGAGCAGGTCCGAGGTTAGGAATCCTGCAGCAAGTAACTCACCTCCTGACTCCCCAAAGCCTGTCCACTGTCTACAAGGCACAAGTCAGGAATGTGATGGAATACTCCCCACTTGCCTGGGTGAGTGCAGCTCCCACAACACTCAATAAACTTGACACCATCCAGGACAAAGCAACCTGCTTGATTGGCACCCCATCCACAAACATTCACTCCCTCCACCACCGACGCACAATGGCAGCAATGTGTACCATCCACAAGATGCACTGCAGGAATTCATCAAGGCTCCTTAGACAGTACCTTCCAAACCCACGACCACTACTATCCTAGAAGGATGAGGGCAGCAGACACATGGGAACACCACCGCCTGCAAATTCCCCTCCAAGTCACTCACCATCCTGACTTGGAAATATATCACCTTCACTGTCGCTGGGTCAAATCCTGGAACTCCCTTCCTAACAGGGCTGTGGGTGTATCTACACCACATGGACTGCAGTGGCTCAAGAAGGCAGTTCACCACCACCTTCTCAAGGGCAATAAATGCTGGCCCAGCCAGCGACATCCACATTCCATGAAGGAGAAAGAATGGGAGCACGGGCCTGGGGACTAAATGGTCTCCTGTCCTTTGTCTGTTCTCATCTGATGTTCATGTGTGTGGTTTACTATCAGCTGCCAGGCTGTGACTGGAAGGCGATTGGGCAGTAGGGTGGGGAAAAGGGAGGGGTCGGAGGAATGTGAAGCCTGAGCACCCCTCCTTAAACCAGGTGCACTGAGGCCATAGCTGCTGCCTGCCTGAGATCGGTTAAGTGAACATAGACCTGGATGGATCCTGGGACTTTCCTGGGCTGATTGACACCCAGCAGCATCTTTACTCTCGGAGCCTTTTAGGGACTTCCGCCTGGGCACGTTTACAATTTATATCTTGGGATTCACATCAGCCCATCCCCAGACCTGCATCCTCTACCACCTAAAGGACAAGGGTAGCAGACACATGGGAACACCATTACCTGCAAGTTCCCCTCTGTCCTGACCTAGAACTATTTCATCATTCCTTCACTTTCGCTGGGTCAAAAATCCTGGAGCTCCTTTCCTAACAGCACCAGATGGACAGTACCTCAAAGAGGCAGCTCACTACACCAATCCCCTCCCCATCCCCCCCACCTTCTCAAGGGTAATTCGGGATGGGCAACAAGTGCTGGCCTTGCTAGTGATGCTCAGATGAATTAATGTTATATGAAGAAATGCCCTGAGTAATATTTAAGCAATATTTAAAAGGGAAAATAAATATTTACATCACAGATAGGGGAAGGTTGTATTGAGGGATGAATGTTTCATTCAGTACCCACAGGTCTTGTAGAAATCTAAGCCACAAAAGTAAGGTAACAAGACAAGCTGATCACTGAGAATCGGGTTAGTCCTCACCTGAACAGATACGCTTGATAAATGGCTTCGATAACACTTCACCGATTTATTTTTGATGGGGAGAGTAACAGGGCACAGCTGTAATTATTAACAAAGGTGCTTATTTCGACCAATTGAATGAAAGAAAGGGACAGGAAGAGAGAGATTTATTTGAAGGGTGCTTTAACATGATCCAGTCACAAGGCCTTAACTGCAGAATCTCCACAACAACCAACCCTCATTAAGGTCTTGGAAGAGGAGCTGGAAGGCAGAGAGGGTTTCACGGTGTGAGGGACTGGGTGAACTGAAGGCACAGCCGCCAATGAGATGAAAAGAGTGGACAATGTCCACAGGACACCAGAGAAATGGAGCGTTTCTTTTCATTTGTTCTTTCATGGGATGTGGGCATCATTGGCACATTTCCCTCATTGCCCTTGAACTGAGAGGCTTGCTCAGACATTTCAGAAAGCAGTTAAAAGTCAGCCACATTACTGTGGGCCTGAAGTCACATGTAGATTCCAGACTGATAAGGATGGCAGATTTCCTTCTCTAAAGGGTATGAGCAAACCTGATGGGTTTTTAATGACAATTAGTAACAGTTTCATGGTCACCATTACTTAGACTAGCTTTCAATTCTGGATTTTTCCACTAACCGCTTTGATGGGATTTGAACCCATATCCCCAGAGTGTTAGTCTGAACCTCCAGATTACTAGTTTAGTGACATTACCATTACACCACCATCTCTCCCATAGCTGTAGAGACGTAAAACATTCTCTCTCTTAACACTGATCTTCTAAACACTGTGAGCCAGTTTCCCAATGTGTTCTGTGGATAGCAACCCAGATTAACTTTTTTGAAATGAAGGAATTTGTTTTTAATATTGAAGAATATGTCGTTTGCCTCATGTATTGAACAGCAGGATGAGGCTTGAATGGGTCTTGAAGGCAGTGGAAGACAGCAGAATGTAGATAAAGTGACTGCAGAAAAAGATAGGAAAAAAACTTGCATTTATATAGCAACTTTCAATGACCTCAGGACATCCCAAAGTGCTTCACAGCCGATGAAGCACTTTGGGAAATCCTAAAATTGTAAAAGTATAAACGCAAGCTCTTTTTGGTAGGTTATTTATTTCTAAGAAGGATTGTCTGCCTCAGCAAGATTTATCTGCACAAGGTGTTGAGATTGAAATGAGAATGAGGTTAAGTGTGCACATTCTGCGGAAGATTCCAGCATTAATCTAACAGCTTGCCAACAAGATGTTCTTGTACAATTGTCAAAACCACTAGACCATTCAAATCGGCTGAAAACTTATGTCTGGTTATTGCACAGGAGATGAACCTTCATTAATCTGAGGTTTGGTGGAACTTTGAACAAATCAAAGCCAACTTGTATTTAATGTAAACACAGCTGATTTCAAACTTTGATCTTCAGGCCTCTTCCTATTCTCTCCCCCATCCCGCCCCACCCGCCCCCCTCAATTCTGGCCAAGGCCACAACAACCACAAGTATGAGCCTTGTCGGAGTGTAAGACCGTTTGAAGGAACCTGGTGTTCATGAAAAGCAGCCTTTCATTTAAAGAAGGGGAACAAAGAATTGAATGGATTTAGTCTTCTGACCTTGCCTCTTTAAAAAAAAAATGCAGTGCTTTACTGAAAAGAATTACATTGAAGTGTGGTGATGCAGTTTTCCAGTGGACAGACATGGCAGCCATTTTGAGCACAGCAAGATTCCACTCCCAGCGAGCTGTGAAATGACTGATCCCTTAGGCTGTGTTGTTGAAACAGTGGTGCTGGATAAGGAGGAAAATATTCAATTGGAGAGCATGTATGACATTAAAAAAAACTCTCCTCACAAAAACCTAACAAATCCAGTCGGGAATTCAGGAGAAACCCCTTCACCCAGAGATTGTGGAGCTCACTACCACAGGGAGTGGTTGAGGTGAATAGCGTAAGATGCGTTGAGATAAACACATGAGGGAGAAAGTAATAGGATTTGTGGATAGTGAGATGAAGTAAGATGGAGGAGGATTGTTTGGAACTTTAGCGCCAGTTTAGACAAGTTGGACTGATTGACCTGCTGTTCCTGTGTTGTGAATTCTCTGGCAACACTGCAACTGTTAGTACAGACCAACCCGATTTCAACATCCCAGAAACTTTACATTTGACCAGATCCAACTTAATTTGGAAACTTTTTTTGAACTCTTTGGTTGTCTTTTACATAAAGGATTTGAATCTTGGCGGATTGGATGGTGCAGTGGGTTACGCGCACAGTCCAGTCATCTCTGTGTTTAGATCCAGCCCATGACAATGGAATTACCCTCTCCTCTTTCTGCCAGAGACTGAGACTTAGCTCAGCCTCAACCCATTTTGGGGTGGATGTGGGACACTAAACTGCCCCAAAACCAGCACCAATTGCCGTGAGATTGACCATACTTTATTCATGGGCGTTGCCCGTCTCCAGTTTCCCTAACAAGGTGATAGTGGGCTCCTTTCATCTAAATGGCTGGTCAGGTCACTTTAGAGGAGAGTTAATATTCAGTTGCGTTGGGAATGAAATCACCGTTCCTTCAATATCACTGGGTCAAAATCCTGGAACTCCCTCCCTAACAGCACTTTGGGTGTACCCACACCACAGGGACTGCAGCGGTTCAAGAAGGCAGCTCGCCACCACCTTCTCAAGGGCAACTAGGGATGGGCAATAAATACTGGCCTTGCCAGCGATGTTCACACTCCAAGAATAGATTAAAAAAAACATAGTGGTCAGGCAGGATCTGGATGACAGGCTTCTCCCCCTGAAGGGCATCACTCTTCCCCTGGCTCGTTGGGCTCTTTCACTGGTGCCAGATTTTCATTTCCAAATTGCTGATGGCTCTCTGCAAAACAAATCCACTGGTTTGTAATCTGCGCAATGGCTCAGAGAATTCTGCAGTAACTGCAGTCACAAAGGTCTTCTGATGCACTATATCTGGAGAGAGATTTGCATGTTCCACAAGTCTGAAGGACTGAGTGCTTAATTGCAATAAAGCGGCGGAGTTCATGCGTCAGAATGATTTAAAGGTTTGACTCACACTTCAAGCTTTTTAGAAAATTAATCTAATGTTGCCACAAAGTGTTTAGTGGACTGTGTCATTCCTCTGTGTCTGATGTTAAGCGTTGTAGGAAAACATTGGGACACTTTTGCTCTTTATTTTAAATCACGCTTGGCCCTTCTTTTGTAAAACAAAAACGGTTTGAGCTTTTCATTCTCTCCTGGCAGTAACTGCGAGCACACACACAGTCTCAAAATAGGAAAGGAAATTTGAGGCAGGCTCAGCTGCAGCAGGCGACAAACCGTGTGAATCTCTGGGCCTGTTCAGATTGCATGGTTCACTCGGGGAGTGCTGTCCCGAGAAAGGGGAAAGGGCAACTTTCAGTGAGAACCAAATCACTTGCTGCAACAAATTACTTCTTAACTGTTGTTTAGATCTGTGGAAAAATCACTCCTTAGGAGTGAGAATCACTCAGTTTGGTTTCAAAATGTGACAAATTCTGAAGCTTGTCACCATTAAAAATAAACACTGACCTGTCCCTCGGATATTCCCCATTAAACACCGACCTGTCCCTCCGATATTCCCCAATAAACACCAACCTGTCCCTCCGATATTCCCCAATAAACACCGACCTGTCCCTCCGATATTCCCCAGTAAACACCAACCTGTCCCTCGGATATTCCCCATTAAACACCGACCTGTCCCTCCGATATTCCCCAATAAACACCAACCTGTCCCTCCGATATTCCCCAATAAACACCGACCTGTCCCTCCGATATTCCCCAGTAAACACCAACCTGTCCCTCCGATATTCCCCAATAAACACTGACCTGTCCCTCCGATATTCCCCAATAAACACCGACCTGTCCCTCGGATATTCCCCAATAAACACCGACCTGTCCCTCCGATATTCCCCAGTAAACACCAACCTGTCCCTCCGATATTCCCCAATAAACACTGACCTGTCCCTCCGATATTCCCCAATAAACACCGACCTGTCCCTCGGATATTCCCCAATAAACACCGACCTGTCCCTCCGATATTCCCCAGTAAACACCGACCTGTCCCTCCGATATTCCCCAATAAACACTGACCTGTCCCTCCGATATTCCCCAATAAACACTGGCCTGTCCCTCCGATATTCCCCAATAAACACTGACCTGTCCCTCCGATATTCCCCAATAAACACTGACCTGTCCCTCCGATATTCCCCAATAAACACTGACCTGTCCCTTCGATATTCCCCAATAAACACTGGCCTGTCCCTCCGATATTCCTAATAAACACTGACCTATCCCTCCGTTATTCCCCAATAAACACTGACCTGTCCCTCCGATATTCCCCAATAAACACCGACCTGTTCTGTAGCAAAATTTGAGGCAGTATATCTGTGTCATTCATTGGTTGTGATGTAGGATGTTTAGGATGTACAGTTCAATCAATACTTGTCGATTGCAGAGCCCAGCCTGGGACTTACTTTGATGTCTCTTCTCTTTGCCGTCTCTTGACAGGGTGCATGCTATGTTTTGGCCAGTCAACATTCTTTCGCTTTAACCACCCAGCAGAAGCCTCCAGAATGAAGAGTATGATGTCTGGGAACCGAAACACTCCAATGTCCTACTGCCATTCTTCAGGTATGGTGTCCCAGTTTTATCTGATCTTACATTAGCCTGATGAAATATGGATAAGCTAACAGATTTTAGTTACCGCCTGGCTGAGCAGAAGGTGCTGTGTATGTAGAATCGTGTGTGTACCTGATCAGGTGAGGTGAAGTAGTCTGATGTTATTTTTTAATTCACACAGGATGTGGTCATAACTGGCAAAGTCAACATTTATTACCCCATTCCAAATCATCCTTTCGGAAGATGCATCCTTGACAACTGCGTGTGACTTGCTGGGTCATTTCAGATTCAGCCACATGGCTGCGGGTCTGGAGTCATGTGGAGGCCAGGCTGGGTCAGGATGGCAGATTTCATTCCCTAAAGGGCATTCATGAACTCAATGAGCTCTCATGACAATCCGGTAGTTTCATGGTCACCATCACCGGGACTAGCTTTTTAATTCCAGATTTATTTAATTAGCCGAATTTAAATTCCCCCCAACTACCGGGGAGCTCACATCTGCAGGTTATTAGTCCAGGCCTTTGGATTTCTAGTCCTGTAACGTAACCATTATGCGACCATTCTCGATCATGTGGAATGGAAACACCAGCATGGACTAGTGGGGCCGAATGGCCTGTTCCTCTGCTGTACATTCTATGCAATTCCACATGTGCCCAGTGATGTGAGGGCTTCCGTTCACCAGCTAGTGAGGCATACAGGTACTGTCATGTAGTAGTTATGTTACTGAACTAGCCACAGAAGTTTGGAGTAATAATCCAGAGAACATTAAGATCAAATGGTGGTTTGAGAATTATGAGTTCAACAAAAAATCTTGAAATAATTTGTTGGCACCAGTAAAAGCGATGATAAAACTGTCTGATTGTCGGAAAAACCCTTCTCTGGGGAAGGAAACCTGCTGTCCTTACCCAGCCTGAACCACATGTAGCCTGCCTATACATAGATGCATTTAAGTATAAGCTGAATAAACACATAAAAGAGAAAGGAATAGAAAGTTTTGCTGATAGGATGAGATGAAGAGGGTTGAGTGGAGGCTCATGTGGAACATAAACACCAGTATAGACCAGTTGGGCCAAATGGTCTGTTTCTGTGTCTGTATATTTGATGCAGTTCTACTTATGAGTTGGTGTGGTTGACTTTTAAGTGCCCTCTGTGTCTGAACAAGCTACTCAGTTGTATCAAGCTGTCCTAAGGCAGGAGCAGTTTTTTCAGATAATTACAGAGGTATTTTGTTCTGTTGCTCAACACTGTCACTCCTCACATTAAACCTTCTCCTCTTGGAGAAATCTCTGTACCTTATAAGGTCCAACTCAGGGATCGGCTAATGATGCATTCTACGAAGATGCCATCACTGTGTTCTGCCTCTGCCCTGAGACTGTTTCAGTGTCCCCCTATCAGAGAATGAGTTCCTTGTTTATTGATCAGTAAAGAGCTCCTAGCATCTCAGCACAGGCTCTGCTAGAAGGATATCATTGAATAAAAATGCTTCACAGGAAGGACAACAGTGAGATGAAAAGGTACAAGTTCACTTATAGTGATTTTTTTTTTTCCATAAGAATTTCTGTTTGATCCATCAGCTCATTTCCCAGAGCAGTACTGAGCCATATGACAAGGAGGAACTCCCAAGGTTGATCCCTCTTCCATGCCGGAGCAGCTGATTTTGACCCAGGATAGTATTTCAACCCATGGTCATTGTATCATTTGGGTAAAGGGGGGAAATTGCCTGGTGTCTGTGTCCCTGGTCATGATAAGTGAGCGCCCCCTGGAAAGTGTGAATGATAAACAAGAGACAGGTCAACATTAACTTGTTGGTCTCAGGGGTGAACAATAATAACATAACACTTGCATCTATTTAGCACACAGATACATGAAAACTATAGCACAGAAACAGGTCATTCAGCACAGCCAGTCCCTGTTAGTGTTTATACTTTAAGAGAGCAAATAGTCCTTATTATATGTATCCATCTGTCCCCCTATTCCTTTATCTCTGTTCTCTTCAACCTTTGATTCAATCTGGTCATGAATGTTGACCTGGGTTAGATGGACTCTACCAAATTTATTAAGCACCCTGAGAAACCCAATCATGTCTCCTAAACGCAGCAAGTGATGATTTGTGCATTTACTGAAGCTGATACAATCTACAGTCTTTGTTACTCTCGATGTCATCTCCTGAGCCTTCACAGTTCAGAGTTGCAAGCATTTAATCCCTTCTATCTGAATTTAGCCAATATCATCATCAACCTGCATCAAATATTCACGTGGACTTTTTTTTAATCATTGAAGTAGATAATTAACTCCATTTATTGAGAATTTGTCCCTTTAACCTACCACTACATGACCGTGCATAATCTTTGTGTACTGCTGAATCCTGCGCTAAGTTCTATACTATTGTTCCAGTCCATACCATTGTCTTCCTAAATCCCCACTTCGTTGCCACTCAAGCCATCATTTGTATTTGTCATCACTATTTCCCCGATGCTGTCCCGTTGAGCCAGTTCTCCCAGTTAGTAAACTACGACTTCTCCGGAACTAACTATTCCTACCCTGTCCCATATTGACTCCCAAACTGCTATCGCCCTCCAATGCTTTCCACTGGGAATGAGCAACTAGATTTGGACTTGGTTCCTGTTACTAAGAGCAGAACAGGGAGTTTACATTTACGATGGTGATAGCTCATTTTCATCGTATCGTTCCACCATTGAGTGGAATGGAGAAAGTTGGAGATTAGACAGCTGTGTGAATGTTCGTGGTAAGATTTGTTATTGACGCTGTACGTTCAGTAACCACAATGTTGGACCTGTCTCAACCAAAATTGATCAGAAGCTCAGTGTTGTTGGCTGCTATTCAAGAGTGGTCATCCTAGTAGAGTAGGAATTTTTAAAATGTTCATCCTTATTTTCAGTCGCCCACGTAGCTTTGACCCTCCCTATCTCTATAATCTCCTCCAGCCCCACAATCCTCTGAGATCTCAGTTCTGATGAAGAGTCATACAGACTCGAAACGTTAACTGTGTTCCTCTCCGCAGATGCTGTCAGACCTGCTGAGTTTTTCCAGCTTTTTTTGTGTTTTGGTTTCAGATTTACAACACCCGCAGTATTTTGCCTTTATCTCCTTGACCATAATTTTTCCTAATACCCCTTTATGTGGTTCAGTGTCACATTTTGCTTGATAATGCTTCTGTGAGGCCTGAGAAATCAGCCAGGAACATAGTCCTTGTTGGAAATTAGTGAACAGGAAAGTTGGAACTGATTCAGGAAAGTGAGTGAGGAAAGAGAGATAGAAGACAGGAAATTGATTTGATATTTCCCAGCAACCGGCCTTGGTACCAGGACGTACAAATATCCTGCTGTTCCCATGATAACAGAATACGTTACTCTGCTTGTTTGCACAGGAGTGAGAGCAGCAGTGAGACAATTGTTTACTCAGGATATTGGAATAACTAAACCCGATGCTGACATCACAGCAATGTGGCTTTCAACTGTGCCCCTGGTGATCGAAAGGGTTGAGATCGTCAGATACTGGGTGTAGGTTCCAGAGGGAGTAGGGGAGATACAGATGGAACTGTTACTTGTTGTTTTGATCTCAGTGCGATGTGAGGGTGTTTGACTGCAGCTGTGTATTCTCCAGGCTCCCACCTAGCATGGCGAAGAAGCGGTGTTAACCCTTTCAACCCCAGTTGGAAAGAAATCATTTCCCTCCTGCAAATTCCATCTCCTGTCATCCTCTCCCGAGGGCACCAACAGATTCCTGTATCTAGACTCAGTTTGTTTTGGGTTTGGGGGTTCAGTTTGTTGGGGTTTTTGGGTCAAGTTTGGGGTTTTTTGGGGTTCTGGGGTTCAGTTTGTTGGGTTTTGGGGTCCAGTTTGGGGTTTGGGGGTTTAGTTTGGAGTGTTGAGGTTCAGTTTGGGGGTTTGTTGTTCAGTTTGGGGTTTTGGGGTTCACTTTGGGGTTTTGGGCTCAGTTAAAGCACCATTAATGTAGTAAAATATTCCCTGGTGCTTCAAATCCAACAAATGTAATCACCGATACAAAGAAGGAGACATTGGGACAGGTGACCAAAGGCTTGGTTAAAGGGGTAGGTTTTAAAGCGTCTTAAAAGAGGAGAGAGAGCAGTAGAGAGACAAAGAGGGATATGGAGGGAATTCCAGAGCTTAGGGCCCAGGCAGCTGAAGGCACGGCTGCCAATGGTGGATCGATTAAAAACAGGGATGTGCAAGAGGCTAGAATTAGAGGAACGCAGAGATCACAAAGGATTGTGGGGCTGGAGGTGATCACAGAGATAGGGAGGAACAAAGCCATGGAGGGATGTGAAGGATGAGAATCGTAAGGTCAAGGCGTTGCCAGGAGCCAATGTAGGTCAGTGAGCACAGAGGTGATGGGTGAACAGGACTTGCTGTATTTAGACCTAGGTGGTACCTGGGATTTGACTGTCTTGTCGGGCTCAATACCACACGGAGTGGTGTGTTCACCCTGGGACACTGGGAAATTGTTGTTGAAAATTCAAATCCAAAGAAAGGGGAAAGCTTAGGTTCTTGCAAACTACTCTGAATGGCCCTGATCATTTGCATATTCTGTTCAGGATTTGGCACTAACTCAGTAATGAGCATGTTGAAAGACCTCACAATCACCAGTTAATGTCTCTATGAGCTGACCCCCCAGGACCGAGAGGGTTAAGTTTATGAGCGGTGCTGGCATATGACACCATTTGCAGCTTTCAGTCTTCCCTTTGACAATGCATCATTTGTCTCAATGAAAAAATAGAGAATAATGGGCCTTCATGAGCAAATGATCAAACTATGTAACGTTTCATGAACTAAAGCCAACTTTGTTTCCTTGATAGGCAGAGGATCATTTTATTCCCAATACCATCCTGACACTTGCAAGGACATATTCAACTCTAGAGTTCTTCAGTAGGAACTGACAGGGTCTTGATAAAGACAAAGTTCCAATGTATTGAGTGCAACCTATCAATATCTTGTCATCCTGTGAGAGGACATGATAAGAACAATAGTGGCTGGGAATCACTACTCAAACACAAATTACTCACTATGTAAAAGTGCTTCTTCAACTCCTCTTGTTAATACCCCTCCTCACCATTCCCCCACATTCACCCAGCAGTGGCTGACAGAGATTGGTGTCGGTTGTGGTTCAGTATTTTCCCCTCATTCATGGGATGTGAGCATCGGGTAGATGGTGGTGGGCTGCCTTCTTGAATACTGAGTGCCTTGCTCAACCATTTCAGAGGGCAGTTAAGAGTCAGCCACATTGCTGAGTCTGGAGTCACATGTAGGCCGGATTGGGTAAGGACGGCAGATTTCCATCCCTAAGGACATTAGTGAACCAGATAGGTTTTTACGAAAATATGGTTGTTTCATGGTCACATTGATGCTCACTTTTGTTCCAGATTTATTTAATTAATTACATTTCCTAGCTGCCATGATAGGATTTGAACTCACATCATCAGATTGTTAGTCCAGGCTTCAGGCTTGCTAGACCAGTAACATAACCACTATGTTACCATATTCTATTGTAGATAACAATCTCCCTCTGAGTCAGGAGGTTGTGGGTGCAAGTCCCACTCCAAAGACTTAAGCGTCAAATCCAGCCAGCACTCTCAGTGCCCGTAATGAAGGAGTGCTGCATTGTTGGTGGTGCCACCCTTTGGATGTGATGTTAAACTGAGGCTCTATTTGCTCTCTCAGGTTGACCTGAAAGATCCCATGGTATGAGTCAGCCTCTATGGCAAGGTTTTGTATTGACACTTATTCGTTCAGTAACCATGGTGTTGGGTCTTTCTGGACCAGAGTTGATCAGCAGTTGTAGACTGTTGTTCAATAGAGGTCATAATGGTATCGTAGGAATTTTTAAAACTCATCCTTATTTTCAACTCCATCTATGGCCACATGTGCTCCTTATCCCTGTAACCTCTTCCAGCCCTACAACTCTCTGAGATATCTGCACCACACCAGTTCCGGCCTCTTGAGTATCCCTCATTTGAATTGCTCCACCATTGGTGGTCAAGCCTTCAGCTGCCTGGACCCTAATCTCTGGAACTCCCTCCCTTAACCTCTGCACCTCTCTACCACTCTCTCCTCCTTTATGATGCTCCTTAAAATCTACAACTTTGACCAGCACCTGCCCTAACATCTCTGTCTGTGACTTGGTGTTAACTTTGGTCTGACAATCCTCCTGTGAAGCCCCTTGGGATTTTTATTACTTTGTTAAAGGTGCTATATAAACGCAGGCTGTCATTGCTCCTGCCTCCATGCACCACAACTGTGCCTTTTCTTCTATTGTTTTGCCTTCAAGTATCTCCCCACTTGCTCTCAAGGCATTGACTGTTGCTGAGGAACAGTGCCAGGGGCGTGGTAGCCCCTCCCAGTATCTCAGTGAAGTAACCGTTCATCATTTATAATGCAGACAGTTTGGGATGAATCACAGGAGAAGCCGATTCCTATCTTCACACCTACATTCCGGCATAGGTTATTGGGCAAGATTTGGAGGCAGGATATCTGGCTGATTTGCCACCCCTATCCCCTCTCCTACTCCCTAGCCCAGGGCTATCAAGAAGCTTAGTAGCATCATCACCAACCCCTCTCACCCCTCCACCCCCTCCCTCCCCCCACCACGTTGCATCACTGGCCCAGATATGATCATTCACCTCAGCATTGACTGAGCTTAGAATCTGGGTAGAAATTGGACTTAGGGGGTGAATGTGAATACCAAGGGGTGAAATTTGACATCGTAGCGGGGTGGGGAGGTGGGGCCAGGACATGCGGTGAGCCACTAAAAGCTCCATCGGCTTCGGCGGGACCGGAAGATCTCGCCAGCGGGAGGGGCTGTAAAATTCCACCCCAGGTGTTGTGTATAATGGGCGCTAATCTGATTCGGTGCAACGTCTCAGAAGCAGCAGCCTCGGGACCGAGGCCGGGCCGGGTCTCAGGTCCGGCCAGATTTCGGGGTCGGGCGGTTCAGGCCGTGGGCAGCTCGGACCAAGCCAGGTTGGGTGGGGCCTAGAGTCGCTCGGAGCATTGGGAATAGATGCCGTGCGGCACTGGTGCAGGACCGAGCCAAATTGCCCAGCTTAGTTTTTGAAAAATTTTATTCAATTAAAATTTGTTGCTTGGCACATTCTAAAAAT
Organism: Cetorhinus maximus; assembly: GCF_964194155.1. NCBI lineage: Eukaryota > Metazoa > Chordata > Chondrichthyes > Lamniformes > Cetorhinidae > Cetorhinus > Cetorhinus maximus. Next base: position 222,844,240 of record NC_135880.1, on the reverse strand, counting down.
GTTCGAGTTTTTTGGACAACTTGGGTATTTGGACTCCTGGTTTTGAGAGACTGGTCTTTGGACAGTTGGATTTGAGACACTATACCTGTACCACCTATTTAAACCCACTGTTCAAGGTGAGTTTCTATTCCTCGGACTGTGTTGTGGCTCAGTCCCATACTGGGAAGGATAATTAGAAATTGTTTCCCCAGGTCCCCTTACACAAGGCCGGTTTACACAAAACTTGTTCATATACATGTGGTGTAAAATGGGTTTATTGTGCAATTGAAGTTTGGAAATGATTTTACAGTGGCCCTCCCTTGTCTTCTGCTGAAAACCTCAGCAAATCTCAACCCTAGTGACTTGTGCCAGCCAGTCATTTTGGTCTCAGTCAGAACAGTGAAAGCGATGTCTCTGCCATTCTGTGCAGCACGAGAAGGTTCCTTTCAGTGTGAACCCAGTTGCTGAGAAGGCTCTTCCCTTGCTCAGGCCTGGCATGACCTGCGTTCTGGTATTCTCACTGAACCGTCCTGAGTTAGGAGCAGGCAATTGGCTCCCTGACTGAGGAAGTGATCACAAGTTGAACCCCATCGGGGAGAGTGGGAGCCTGTGCTCAAAACCAGGCATTGTTCTTCATATATGTCGTGAGAAAATGTGCCTTTTTATCGGGGGCACTGTCACTGTATCTGCTGACAACCAGACGGAGCCTTACAAACAAGGAAACTGCCTTTGGTAAAGAGAGCTGAGTGTCAGGTATTGAAACAGCACAGTTAGTAGGATTGGCATTTTTGAATCAGTTGATTTAGTCAGATGCCTAAGTTGTATTGACCTCGGCAGGGGACAGTTTTACCTGCTGGGCTGCTGTACAAGGTTGTTTAAAATTCGCTTTTGCAGATTCCTGAGTGTGACTAAAGTTCTCGTCAGCCTCCCTGAATTTCCCTGCATCCTGCACTGGTTCTAATATGTTCCCAAGTGTAGCAGACCATGCCATAAACAGTACAGTGACCGTTTAGTAAAAGAAAGAACTTGCATTTCTATAACACCTTTCACAGCCTCAGGATGCCCCAAAGCACTTCACAGCCAATGACATACTTGTGAAGTGTCGTTACTGTTGGATGCAGGAAAACACAACAAACCAATTTGCGCACAGCAAGCTCACAGCAAGCAGTGAGATAAATGAACTGATCATCTGTTTTAGTGATGTTGGTTGAGGGATAAACGTTATCCAGGACACCACATCGCCCAGCCCTCTTCTTCAAATTAGTGCCATGGGGTCTTTTCCATCCACCTTAGAGAAGCAAAAGGGGCCTCAGTTTAACATCTCACCTGAAAGACGGCACCTCCAACAGTGCTGCATCCCTTCAGTCCTGCGCTGGAGGGTTAGCTTTGATTTTTGTGCTCAAGTCCTGGGGCAGAATTTTTCCCTTGTTGGGCGGGCGCGAGTGCCTGACCCGAACTGGAGTAAAACAGTGTGAGAGGACGAGGGGCGAGCGTCCCGACGCCATCACGCACTGTCCCAATATTTCGCTTGGCGGGCGCGCTGCCAATGAAGAGGACTATTAAGGCCCTTAATCAATTAATTAAATCGAACTTTTCACTGCCCAGTTCGGTTGGCTGGACGACAATTAGGTCAGGCGGCCTTCGCATTTTTAACAAAACCTCATCCACGGGTGGGATGAGGTTTCGAACAGTGATTTTAAAAATAAAAAAAATGTTAAAGCTCATTTTTAACATGTCCCTGCTTGTGTGACAGAGTCACATGAGGGGACATGTTTTCTTTATTCTTGAATTCTTTACTTCTAGTCTTAGAAATCTTCAGCTCCCTGAGGCGGCTGTGAGCTTTCACTCAGCAGACCCGTCCCGCACGCGCAAACTTCAGCACTCGCCCTCCTCCCACCCCACCCCCACCACCACGCCCCACCCCCCAACCCTGGCAGCGCTGAGGTCATCAGTGCACGTTTCGCGCTGACTGGCTGTTAATTGGCCAACCAGCATGAAACCGTGGTTGGGGCCCAATGGCGGGTGGCGCGGTCTGTTGCGCGGCCGCTCCCGGGCCCCGCCCACCACACCCGCCAATGGGGTAAAAACTCTGCCCATGGAGCGGGACTTGAACCTAGGACATTCTGACTCTGAGACAAGAGTGAGCCACAGCTGACTCCTTGGTGATCCTGGACTACGCAGATAGAGATATGGAGTACAAAAGCAAGGAGATTCTGTTGAACAACAGAATGGTTTGCATTTATATAGTGCCTTTAACGTGGTAAAGTGTTGCAAAGAGTGTAATGAGGATATTATAATAAGGAGATATAAGGACAAGTGACCAAAAGCTCAGTAAAAGAGGTATATAAGGGGCATCTTAAAGGAGGGAAGAGGTGGAGAGATTTAAGGAGGGTTTAGGGCCTAGGCAGCATGAAGGCAGGACTGCCAATGATAGAGCGATTAAAATTGGAGATAGGCTAGAGGCCAGAATTGGAGGAGCACGGAGATCTCGGAGGGTTGTAGGGCTGGAGAAGATTACAGAGATACAAAGGGATGAGACCGTGGAAGGAGTTGAATATAAGATTGACAATTTAAAATAAGGGCTTTTATATATCACTGGTTAGCCCTTATTGTGTCATTACAATGAAAAAATACCTTATGCTTATTTACTGTACAATACACAAGGCAACAATCACTCATAAGGGATTTGGTAAACACATTCATTTATTAAGTCAAGGCACATGTGAGCAGTTATATATAGATTTAAATCTTGAAGGCATCAGAGCTGTGCGTGCTCTGCTCAAAGCAAAAGTGAAACTAAGACTGGATCACATGACACGTTTTCCTTCTAGTGATATCATGCTGATAACTCTTAAAGGAATATTGCAACAGTGCTCAGCCGGAATATTGTGTCCAACTCTGGGTAGGGCATCAAGACCTTGGAGGGGACTTACCAGGATGGTTCCAGGGATGGGGAGAGAATGCTTTGAGTTATGTGGAGAGACTGGAGAAGATGGGATTGTTCTCCTTACAGGAGAGAAGGTTAAGAGGAGATTGAATAGTGTTCAGAATTATGAAGGTTTTTGATAGGGTAACTACAGAGAAATTGTTTCCATTGGAGAGTTTTGGGAGCCATAGATCCAGATTATCTGTGATTTGTAGGTCATCAGTTAATTGATAAAATAATCGGAGAGGAGATGAGAATTTTTTTTCATGCAGTGGGTTATTATGGTCTGGAATGCATTCGTTACCAAGATGGAAGCAGATTCCTCTGTACCTTCAAAAGGGAATTGGATAAACACTGGGAAAACAAATAAATTGCAGGGTTATTGGGGAAGAAATGGGGGAGAGGGATTAATTGGACAGCCCTTTCAGAGAGCTGACAAGGCTTGATGGGCTGATTGACCTCCTTCTGTATCATTCAATCCAGATTTCACATGAAAAGACTGGTTGCTTGTGGATGAGGTGCTGGATGGTGACCAATGTCCAGCGAAGGGTTAATACCTTCAGGAAAGAAACATTGGTGGAGGAAGATTGAAAGTGGTCAGGGGGATTAAAAACCTGCGATTATTATCCAGGTGTTAGAAGCTGACAGAGACATCCACATCTGGTTTGGTTTATCCAGCTCTAACCCCTGTGGATTTGGCCAAACAAGGTGATGCACCGGTTTTTAAAAACACACACACACACAGACACACACACACACAGACACACACACACAAATAGACACACACACAGACACACACACAAACAGACACACAAATAGACACACACACAGACACAGACACACACACAGACACAGACACACACGCACACACACACTCAGACACACATACACATGCACACACACACAGACACACACAGACACACACACACACAAACAGACACATACACACACACATACACAGACACACACACACACACACACACACACACACACACTGACTCACGCAGACACACAGACACACACAACGTGTTTTCAATCCTGACTGAGAAAGATTGCTCATGCAAACACTCCTATGGAAACAGCTTGTTTTCTGCCTCTGTTGCATGCATGTAGTCCTGCAGCTGGTGTCTCAGCCTGCTTCTTGGGTGGGGGTGGGGGTGGTGGTGGTGGGGGGAATGGGTGCGGTGGGTGCGGTGGGTGGGAGAGTGGGGGGAGTGCTGGGTTGGTGGTTTTTGGTGGTGGGGAGAGGCGGGCGAGAGAGAATAATTTGCTGGTGATATCACTCCGAGGGGAGCTGCCGACTGCTGTTTTAAGTATGAGATGGGTCGGCAGCTTGCTCCACACCCCCACCCACCCCCTTCCCACCCCCATGACCAGTCTGGCCTTGGCTGGCTGCTGCTTGGTAAGAAGCTGCAGTTCCCGGGCGAGGCAGTGAGTCAGATTGATGGAATTAAATGGCTACAGGACTTTTCTGCTACAGGAACGAGCCATCTCCCGTCTCACAGAGCAGGAATGAAGTAAGTGAAAGGGGCTGTCGCTGTTTATTTTAACCAGACTGTCGCTCTGCAATATGTTGAACTGGTTTAATAAAGCTGCCCAGGGAGTTCGTTTTGTTTCCTCAACTTGAGAAGAGCTGTTTGCTTGGGAGACAGGGATTTATAAACTGGGTAATGTTTCGCCCGGTGCTGAGTTCAAGTTAACTAACGTTGGGTGCACTCAGAGTTTATTCCCTGGCCTTTAAAAGAATTATAAAAGGCTTTAGTAGTGAAAGTGAGGGGGTTTACCCTTATGTATATTTACAATTGTCCTTGTCGGTCACACCTATTCTCTGTTGTACAGCCTCTGCCTGCTGTTCTGTATCATCTTAATTCCACAGGGTTTAGTCCACGCTGTTTTAATCTGGGCCAAATCCGCTGGGTTTTATCAGCCCAGCAGTAAATTAGAGTTAAGGCAGCATAAAGTTAGTAGTTGTGATTTTAATTCCAGATCTCCTGGTTCCCGGCTGAACTGGTGAAATTTAAAAGGGGGCAATGGCTTTGAAAAGACAGACTTAGGTTTCGGTAGCGCGTTCCTGACTTTTGGGACAGTGACTGCGGCGCGAGTTTGCGGTCCTGCCGAAGTCAGTGGAGTTTTGAATGCCTCGCCGCTTTCTATGGCCCTGCCTCCACCATAACAGGGCCGTAAAATTCCACCCTACACTTCAAAAGTACTTCATTGGCTGGCAAAGCGCTTTGAGATGCCCAGTGGTTATGAAAAGCACTATTATCATTGTAAGTTTATTTTTAACGGCCTGTTATGACTGGCCCCCGGGCGGGGTTCCCCAATTTGTTAACTTCCCGAACGGGATCTCAGTTTCGCTATGCTCCCGGCTGAAGAGGAATGAGCTGGCTCCCCTTCTTCATTCAACACCCCCCCCCCCACCCCAACCCTTGATCGGTCGCAATAAGGTTAATTTAAAAGGGACCCCTTTCCTCGTGGACGCCTTTTCCCAGTCCACATTTACTTATGTTTCAGGAGGAACCAATTTAACCGGGCATTCTTGAGTCAAAGAAAGAATACGTTTATTAGTTACTAAACCTGAGAAAAAAAAATAAAAACACAACACACACACATACACACAGATCAGAAATGAGAAGTTGAGTCCAAAACCAAAAGTTAAAAAGTATATACGAATCAGTCTTTGGCTTGTCCGTGCGGAGTAGGTGGCGAAACGTTGCAGCCGTTAAGTGGGGTGATTCCGGCTGAGTTGACTTTGGCAGTTGAGCAGTTGGTTTGGAGACACTTGGTTCTGTAGGTTAGCTGAAGGAGCTGTCCTGTTTTCTTTTTGACTGTGGCTTTGCTGACTTGCCTCCAGCCAGAGAGAGAGAGAGAGAGAGAGATCGACTTTTACCTGCAGGCTGCAAGGATGTCTAGTTGATGTTTTTCTGCTGTGACCTTTGCAGCACACACTAGTATATTAGAATTAGAACACACAGATCAGGTGCGCAGCTGGTTTTTTTAAACCCTTTTCTTTTGTATTCCTGGAAGGGAAAAACAAAGACACCTTTTGCCCAGAATCTACTTTCTTTCAATTCAGATCACGTCCACATTCTTGAGATATAACTCAACAGGAGATCGTTTCTGCTGAGATGTGGTAATCAGCCTCCATTGTCTCCGTAACCACAGGAGATTAAAGTTCAGTCTTTTGCATTTCAAGTGTCTCTGTCTGAAGTGAGCCTTGACACCTTTTTAGGTGTGATGTTCCATATCCTCTCTGGGCTAGTTGGTCAAGTATAATCCCCATAGGAATTTTACAGAAAGTGGTTACTTTATATCCTTAACCAACTTTTGCTTGTGTGTCTTTTTCTTAAAAAAACATATATCTTCCTTTAAAAAGTTCAATATGTTTGTAAGTAATTCAGGGCTGTGATCCACTGTCATGGTAGACCTCAGTCATGTACAGCCAATGAAGTACTTCTCAAGTGTAGCCACTGTTTGGAATCACAGCTGCCAATTTTCACACAGCAAGTTCCCACAATCACAGTGTGATATTGACCAGATAATCTGGTTTTCGTGACGTTGGTTTCAAAATATACGTTGGCCAGGACATCAGGGATAACTCCGCTGCTCTTCTTTGAATGGTGCTGTGGGATCTTTCACATCCACCTGAGAGAGCGCAGACGTGGCCTTGACATAAGATTTTATCCAAAGGATGGAAACTCTGGCAGTGCAGCACTCCCTCAGCACCTACACTCAAGGATCAGGCTGCAGTTTGTGTCCCAGACCCTGGAGTAGGACTTGAATCCATGAGCTCTCTATTCAGAGACGCGAGAATCTTACCAACTGAGCATTGGGCAGGCATTTACAAAAGGGAGCGAAGGAGCATGTGAAAGCCCCAGCACTATGTGCAATGTTTAACATCCCCTCACTTAAAGTAGTTTGAGCAGCTCCTGAGAGAAAGTACAGCCAGGTGGACACTCAGACAGCATTCTGTCTCTAATACTTTTCAATAACAGGAGATTTAGCAACCCTTTCTGACAATTTTGTAAGGATAGGTGTTGATTTTGAGGTGTCATCTTTTCAGTTCAATGGCTTACCTCTGAGAGGGCGAGTTTCTAAATTGTTAAAGCATCTAAAATATTTACTGGCCTAGATCAGGACATTTCTGAATAACTAACCTGCTAAAGCAGAGTTAATAAATATATGATAATATTTGAACTGGTGTAAATTAATGTTAATCAGATACTAAAGGAATTTCACACAAAAGGTGAGAATTGTCTGGCATATATCGTCATGCAGTTGGAAGATGGGTTGGATGAGGAGGTACTGGAGGGATAGGGATTGATGAAGCATCATATCTTCTACATTCACCTCTCTAAAATCAATGCTCTCCACCTCTGCTTCAGCCCTTCTGCTACTGAAGCCCTCATCCAGGCTTCTGTTTCCTCCAGACTCAGCTATTCTGGTCCTCTCTTGGATGGCCTGCAATCCTCCAATGTAAATTTCAGCTCATCTAAGACTTTGCTCCCTAGACCCTCACACCATCCCATTCCCCTATCGCTCCTGTGCTGTCCGACATTCTGCCTCCCAGTTCAGCAATGCTTCTATTTTAAAATTCTCATCCTCGTGTTCCTTGTGTGCATGGCCTCACCCCTCCCTAACTCCGTAACCTCCTCCAGACCTACAACCTTCCAAGATCTCTGCATTCCTCCAATTCTGACCTCTTGTGTATTCCTATTTTAATAGCTCCACTGTCAGTCGTGCCTTCAGCTGCCTGGGTCCTAAGCTCTGGAATTCCCTCCCTAGGCCTCTCTACCTTTCTTTCCTCCTTTAAGACACTCATTGAAAACTTTGACCAAGCAATATCTCCTCATCTGATTCGGTGTTAAATTTTGTTTAATATCACTCCTTGTAAAGCCCCTTGGGATGTTTTATTGTATTAGAAGTGCTGGCATAAGTGCAAGTTGTTGTTGGCAGAGTGGGCCAATGTGTGTGCATGTCCCAGAGTCCCATGGTGCAATGTGTGTTCCTGTCCCAGAGTCCCATGGTGCAATGTGTGTTCCTGTCCCAGAGTCCCATGGTGCAATGTGTGTGCATGTCCCAGAATCCCATGGTGCAATGTGTGTTCCTGTCCCAGAGTCCCATGGGGAAATGTGTGTTCCTGTCCCAGAGTCCCATGGGGCAATGTGTGTTCCTGTCCCAGAGTCCCATAGGGCAATGTGTGTTCCCGTCCCAGAGTCCCATGGGGCAATGTGTGTTCCTGTCCCAGAGTCCCATGGTGCAATGTGTGTGCCTGTCCCAGAGTCCCATGGGCCAATGTGTGTGCCTGTCCCAGAGTCCCATGGGCCAATGTGTGTGCCTGTCCCAGAGTCCCATGGGCCAATGTGTGTGCCTGTCCCAGAGTCCCATGGGCCAATGTGTGTGCCTGTCCCAGAGTCCCATGGGCCAATGTGTGTGCCTGTCCCAGAGTCCCATGGGGCAATGTGTGTGCCTATCTCAGAGTCCCATGGGCCAATGTGTGTGCCTGTCCCAGATTCCCATGGGGCAATGTGTGTTTCCTGTCCCAGAGGCTCATGGTGCAACGTGTGTTCCTGTCCCAGAGTCCCATGGGGCAATGTGTGTTCCTGTCCCAGAGTCCCATGGGGAAATGTGTGTTCCTGTCCCAGAGTCCCATGGTGCAATGTGTGTTACTGTCCCAGAGTCCCATGGGGCAATGTGTGTTCCCGTCCCAGAGTCCCATGGGGCAATGTGTGTTCCTGTCCCAGAGTCCCATGGGGAAATGTGTGTTCCTGTCCCAGAGTCCCATGGGGAAATGTGTGTTCCTGTCCCAGAGTCCCATGGTGCAATGTGTGTTCCTGTCCCAGAGTCCCATGGGGCAATGTGTGTTCCTGTCCCAGAGTCCCATGGGGAAATGTGTGTGCCTGTCCCAGAGTCCCATGGGGCAATGTGTGTGCCTGTCCCAGAGTCCCATGGGGCAATGTGTGTGCCTGTCCTGTTCAGTTCAGCCCAGGCAGATGAGACAAAATAAACCACATAACAGTGAGGCCAACCAAAAAGAGCCCACATCAAATTCAAATGCAGCAAAGGGGGGTGCAAACACGGGCTCTGGGTGTAATCTTTCACACTGAAACTTAGCGATCCCAGACATGTTGCTGACTGAAGCAGTCTGAGCCTCCTATGCACCCTCTACTGAAGGGTACTGAGAGGGAAAAACCCAACAAACAGGCATCATCATCAAAAGAAAAGCATATAACAAGTTACGAACACTGATCACAGAATCACAGTGCAGAAGAGGCCCTTCGGCCCATCGAGTCTGCACCGACACGTGAGACACACATCTGATATTATGGGTGAAACCATGAGTCTTTATTCTCTCTGTTTGCCTGTTTACAAGATAGTGCTTCTCCTGAAACTGGAAGGGTCCTTACCTTATACCCTCGGTCCTGCCCCCCATGAAGTAAGGCATGGACTCTTACAGAGTTTCCTTACTGCAGGGCCGAGTGATACCTCCGCCACGCGACACCCTATTTTGTGTGTGAATCTGGACAGAGGACGTTGTCAGGCTATTTAGAAAGAACTTGCATTTATATAGTGCCTTTCGGACCCAAAGCGCTTTAGAAGCACTTTTGAAATGTAATCACTGTTATAATGGAGGAAACACGGGAGCCAGTTTGCGCACAGCAAACTCCCACAAACACCAGTGTGACAATGACCAGGTAATCTGCTTCGGTGATGTTGGTTGAAGGATAAATATCATCCAGAACTCTGGGGAGAACGTGGCTCCTCCTCTTGGAAATAGTACCGCGGGAGTGTTTTTTATGTCTACCTGAGAGAGCAGGTTTTTTAATATATCAACTGAAAGATGGGATTGTCAGCCTGATATTGTCTGCTGAAATCTCTGGAGTGGAACTTGAACCCACTGCTGTGTGATTCAGAGTGCTAACCGCTGACTCACAGCTATAACCGTAGCTGCACTCGATCCTGCCCCCACCCAATGCACCCACCCAAGGGGCATTGGTGTCAACGTATCATTAATTACATTGTCAAGTTCCAACAACAATGTTATTGTTGACTGGCAATAACGTCGTGTAGCAATTACATCGTTAAGGCAACTGCATTATTAAAACGGGCGACAGGCATTGTCTCGCCTATAAATGGGGTTAAAGCTGTAATACTCCAGGGTGGAAGGGACTGGGAGAGTCTGCTACCCTGCAGAGCTGTCTTGAGAAGAAACCTGCTTTGAGGTAAAAGACTTGGGGCCAGAATTTTATGGACCGGTCGCAGCTTGTTCCCTCCCCCCGCTGGTGGATGTGGTGAGCCATTTAAATCTCCATTCAGTTCAGCGGAACCATAACATCCCGCCTTGTGGGAGGGGCCATAAAGTCTTGGCCTAGCTTCGGACTCATTCTTCCATGACAAGCACTTATTGCGAGTAACAGTTAAGACCCAAAAGTAAGACCACTGATACCAGCCAAATTAACGTTGGATGCCACTGCATAGATCAGGAATTCATTCTGAGAACCATCTCGGCCTGCATGTTTTGGAATTTAGAATTTAAAGGGATACTACCACCCGATGTACGTATGCAAACTGCAGAAGTTATTCCTTAAAAGTTAATTTCACATTTGAGGAGGTTTAAATGAGAGTTTGTAAAAGAGGATTATGTTTCTGCCTAAGTCTCTGATCTACCCACTTAGTACTGAGCTGCGATATCACTGGTGGAATAAATGAAATTCCATTCCAACTCAGCTAAGCTGATTAATTTTTATTTAATAAGCCAATAACTGCATTTCCAGGTTCTGAGCAGAGTGAAGATTAAAAGGACCTGGTGATATTAGAAGATGCAGTCCCTCTGGCTCATGGGGTTGCTTTAAGCCCTGGTATGAGTCAGCAAGTTCAAATATATTAAATATCAAAGTGGGCTGTGTGACTTGTATGAAATTAAACAACAACTTGTGTCTTTAATGCAGTAAAACGTTCCCAAGCATATCGCAAGAATGAATTGTCAGATAAATATTAACAGCAGGTCAAAGCTGGAGGTTTTAGGGCAGGTGGTCAAAATCTTGGCCAAAGAGGTAGGTTTTAAACAGCATCATAAAGGAGGTGAGGGAGGCGGAGAGGTTGGGGGAGCGAATTTCCAGAGCTTAAGGGGGTCTAAAGACAAGGCCGCCAATGATGAAGGAAGTGGAGGAAGTGCAATTAAGGCTGGAATTGGAGGAGCCCAGAGGACTGGGAGGGTTATGGGGCTTGAGGGGGTTAGAGAGAGATATAGGGAGGGGTCAGGCCATGGTGGAATTTGAACATAAGGATGAAAATGTTGAAATCGAGGTTCTGGTGGGAGCCAGTGTAAGTCAGCTGAGACAGGAGTGGGACTTTCTGCAGCTTAGAATGTAGGCGGCAGAGAATTCCAACAATGTTTGCAAAAAGCTGTTCAACCATTGGCAAAAGAATCGGTGAAAATATCACTCTGTGATTGGGACTGAATGCAAATAAATAAGTTATTGATAGTTCAAGCTGTTGGAGTTTAGTATTTGAGGCACTCCAGTAATGGATAATTACCTGGTACAGGCTGTAGCTGAGGCCAATCTAAACTTCTCATTTTGATCTGCGGACAGTGTGTTTAACAGGATCTCCGCGGTGGTCCATTGGGACTGATAATCTTTACAACCTCCTTCTGCCATTTGGACACTCTGCTCACCAGCTGTACTCCTTGGAAATCCAGCCACTGGATTTTCTGATCCTTCGTTCTTAAAAATTTGTTCATGGGATGTGGGCGTCGCTGGCTAGGCCAACATTTATTGCCCGTCCCTAATTGCCTTTGAGAATGCTTTTTCTTGAGCGGAAATCGTGCCTCCCACATCCCATACTGTTCCTCCCCACTGGATGAGCAGGCCGGCAGCCTTATTTCTGTTCCATGCTGTTTAAATCACACCCTTTCCGCCTTTCCCATTCATTCCTTCATATCCCAAGTTTTCCAATACTAACAAACTTTGCTGAGGGTTTATCCAGCAGTGAAGCAAAGAACATCCCTCTCCAAACCTCCAGGTTCACCAAGTTCAAACAGGAAAAGCTCCAACTCCACTGGCTTGTAGACTGAGTTCTAGAAGAGTAGTGTGGCCATTGGGACTGCGATCCTTCTCATTTGCCTAGCCTCTTGCGATCTCCTTGGAGGTCAGGAACGGGATGTGTGTGCCTAAATGAGATGTTAAATTGAGGCTCCATCTGCCCTCACGGGTGGACCTAAATGATTCCGCAGCACTATTCTGAAGAAGAGCAGGGGAGTTCTCCCCGATGACCCTGGTCAACATTAATCGCTCTAAAACAGACAATCAGATCGTTATCGCATTGCTGTTTGTGGAATCTTGCTGTGCAGAAATTGGCAAATTGTGTTTCCTACATTATCACAGTGACTACACTTTAAAAATACTTTATTGGCTTTAAGTGCTGAGGCAGTGAAAGGCACTATATAAATGTAGGTTCATAAGGTCATTAGAATTAGAGGCAGGAGGAGGCCAATTGGCCCATTGAGTCTGTTTCGCCATTCCATAAGATCATGGTGGATCTGATTGTGGCCTCAACTCGACTTTCCTGCCTGCCCCTCATAACCCTGGACTCCCTTGTAGATCAAAAATCTGAACTCAGCCTTGAATATATTCAATGACCCAGCCTCTGCTGCTCTCTGAGGAAGAGGGTTCCAAAGACTAACGACCCTCTGAGAGAAGAAATTCCTCCTCATCTCCATCTTAACTGGGAGACGCCTTATTTTGAAACTGCACCTTCTGATTCTGTGAGAGGAAACATTCTCTCAGCACCTGCCCTGTCAAAGCCCCTCAGAATCTCATATGTTTCAATAAGATCACCTTTCATTCTTCTAAACTCCAATGAGTATAGGCCCAGCCTGCTCAACCCTTCCACATAAGACAACCCCTCTCGTCCTAGGAAAAGCCCTAGTGAACCTTCTCTGAAGCTGCTTCCAATTCCAATTCATTCTTCTTTCTTTCTTCATGCTAAGAGCTATCCTGGTCAATACATTGCCCCTGTCAACCAAAAACATCCAAAAATAGTAACTGGTTGTTCAGCTCACTGCTGTTTGTGGAATCGCACTGTGCATAAAATGGCTGCCTGGTTTAGTTGCCAAACAGTCATCGTACATCAGAGTGAATCATTGCTCTTTGCTTTGAGATGTTACAGGGAGGTGATAATGTGCTGTGTGAATGCAGGGTTCTTTCTAGTATCATAGTGGGTGTGTGAAAGCCTAGACTACAGGAATGATTCTGTGACCTGGCAGTGCCAGTCTAGGCTGCTCCTGGCAGTGGAATCATAAGTATGCACTCACAAATTCCTGAGATGTATTCCCTTCGAGCATAACCACCCCCCCGACATTGGGAATTTTGGGCCACTGCTTTTGAGTGTTTCAGTGTTGTGTGCTGTATAATACTAAGGTGTAACACTGACGATTATAGGTGCACCACACTCATGGCAGTACCAGTGAGAGCAATTTGATGTGAACAATTAAAATTAGCGTGGCTTTGGCTGACAAAGCCCTAAGCTCTGGAATTTCCTCCTCAACTCCTTCGTCTCCCTACCTCTCTCCTCACCTTTAAGACGCTCCTCAAAATCTACCTCCCTGACCAAGCTTTTGGTCACCTTCCCTTAATAGCTCCTTTCCTGGACCAGTGTCAAGTTCTGTCTGATCACGCTCCTGTGAAGTGCTGTGGGATATTTTACTACTTTAAAAGTGCTATATAAATGCAAGTTGTTGTTGTAACACACAAAACTATAACTAACCAGGGGATCCCTTCCCTGGAATGTATTGTTAATAATTCATATGTAAATCTCAGATTCAGCATACATACATCATACACATAATATATATCGTACATATTAACATAGTCTAAATATGATACTATAAATAGTCACCCTTTTACAGATCCAAACCTGTGGTTAAAAAAGGAAGAAAGCCGCTGGGTATTTAACGCTGGGTCTTTTTCACCACCTGTAGCCCAAAATTTACACTTGCCTGGATTTGCCACTTCTCGAACAAGGAATTCCTGAGCTACGGCCCCCAAAGGGATATCTCAGGTTAATCGCAGCTCCATTTTAGTAGCTAGGCTTTGTAGCTTGGTTGCAGAACCTTGGCTTAGTTGACTGTAATATCATTGGAATGTTAGACAGTGACTGAATCTGTTCCTTTTACATCTTCCTCTAGATTCCACTAGTCTGGTAAATGGCAATCACCAAAGTCCACTTAATGAAGCTTCAAGCACTCAACTGGCGAGACCCCAAGTCACTCATAGCTCATTGGTCAGCTCCATCGAGAAAGATCTACAAGATATTATGGACTCTTTGGTGATGGAGGATGCCACATCCCCTGGTAAAAAACAGGCAAATACTGCGCAGTCACCTTTGTCTCCAGTGGTCAATGGAGGTGGCAGGTACCTCCTGTCGCCTCCCCTGAGTCCAGGTGCCATGTCAGTGGGTTCAAGTTATGACAACATGTCCCCACCTTTCTCACCCCTGTCCTCTCCCTCTGCTGCCAGCAGTAGCAGCTACACGAGCCACTCGCCCAGCAGTCAGGAGCAAGGACCCATTGTGCCTCCAACTGTGCCTATCAGATCTTCAAGTTATAACCACACTGTGCAGCCACCATCCCCCAGACCAGTGCCAATCTACAGTGGAGCCGGTACGGACCTGAGTAAATGCAATGGGCTTGGTTCAGGTCCGCAACGAGTGCCAGAGAGTCCACGTGTTCACAGAAAAGCAGGAAATGTCCACGAAACTCCACCAAGTCCAACTGTTAACCGGAGAGGTTTTCCGCTGGATGGTTTCACTTCAGCGGCGCTTTCCGATACCAGGAAAGTGCCAGAAAGTCCAAAGTTTTCCCATCAAAGCCACAATGTTCCATCAGTATCCATTAGTCCCAGCAGTGGGAGTCCCAGAGTTCAGGTTCTAACAGTTCCCAGCAGTCCTAGACTTGGATCCAAGTTTCATCCGCCTTCTAGTCCGAGATCCAAAGTGGCTTCTCTTCAGGAACGTCCTTCGAGTCCTTTTAGAGAAGGTAAGGAGGCTCCTATTGATCGATCCACCAATTCAAGCCCATCAAGACAGGTGTCCCCTAGGGGTTTCCAACCAGTAGAGAGCTTAGGACATGTCCATGTAAATCAACCTATCCAGTTGCATCCAAGAAACCTTCAGCCACCAGAGAGTCCCAGGTTGAGTCGAAGGAGTTTGGAAAGCATGAGAGAGTTACCTCCATTAAGTCCTTCCATGCCCAGAAGGGTTGTACCACAAGCCACATTCTCAAACCTGCCAACTTCACCCCACATGAGGACCTCTCGGGATATAATGCGTCATGAGACTCCATCGCCCCAGATGAAACTCGTCAAGGAAACGCTGGATAGTCCTCGATTTAGACGTAAGCATTCATCAGGTTCCTCTGAGAGGAACGAGGATTTCTCATCCCAGAGTATGCCTGGGCTAAGCATGTTGAGCAGCGGAAGGAGAGTCAGGGATCGCAGCCCTTCCCCCACCTTGCTGTCCACTGACCTCCAAAGGAAAGCCTATGGGAACAGTCTGACCCCGGCACACAGTTTGACCTCTCTGTCCGTGTCAACACCACTGCAGAGCCCAAGGATGCAGAGGAAGATGGCTGGAGAGGAGAGAGTCCCCGTGGCCCGGCAGCGAAAGAACAGCATCTCTGAAATCAGCGACAACGAGGATGAACTCCTGGATTATCACCGGCGGCAGAGGGAGGAGCGAATCTGGGAGCAGGAAATGCAAATGCTGGTGAGTGAGATGTCCCATTTTACCTTAACTGTATTGAGGTGTTGGCCATTTGCATGTTCCTTGCATATGCTGTAAGGTAAGTCCCAAAGTAAAATCGTAACATGCAAAACCCCAAACCCACCTGCTTAGTAACCGTACCTCGTTCTCCCTTCGCCAATCTGCCTCTTCTTCCTTCTCTCCTGTTCCTTTCCTTTCCACTCTCCATTCTCCTCATTTCTTCACAGCTCCTCTCCTTTCATCCTTCTCCTCTCTTCCCATTCTCACTTTCTTTCCCTTTCCTCTCTCAAATCGTCCCTCTCCCCTTCTCTTCTTTTTTCGTCTCTCCCCTTCTCTCCCTCTTTTCTCCACCTCTCCCTTCTTACTGTTCATTTCTTCTCTTTTCCCTTTCTTCCTTAGCCCCAACCACCCCACCCCCCACATGTCCATCTCTCTGCCCTTCTTACTCTCTGTCCTGATTATATCAGAGGCTTGTTCTGCAGTGAGGATGTTATTGTGCCTTGTCTTCAAGGTGACTTAGTCTTTAAGTGTCCACCATGATAATCATCTCTGACTTAAACATCACAGCGAAGTCAGAGAATGCCCCAATCAACTCAACAGTTTATAGCAAACTATGTAATGGATCCCTGAGGGTGATTACAGGGCAGTAATCTTGAGACTTTTTGATAAGATATAAATCAATTTTTGCACAGTTTAACTAGCATTTATATTCCTTGATTGGGTTATATTCTTTAATCATTTTCGGCAATCTGATATAATGTACATAAATCCTTCAATTGGATTCCAACTCACTTCTAGACTATCATTGTTGTATTAATTCCTTTAGGTTTCCAGGCTAAGTAACCCCTATCAGTCTGTTCCTCCATTTATGTCACCTACAGATACAAAAGTTATATAATAAAGGTATTCAAAAGCTACAGAAAAGGTCACAAAGCAAAAGATGCTAAATACGATCATCACTTGCAAAAGACATGAATCTTCTTGCCTTTTTTAAATATTCTCCTCTTCCCCCCCCCTCCCCACAACCCCAATATGCTGTTTTATTCTGGGTTATTCATAGGTGCTGGGTTCTTTCTGAATCCCCTTCTTGAGTAGCTGTTGAGCCTAGAGAGAGAGACATTGGCAGGCCTTTCAGTCACAGAACAAAGCATCATTAATATATCAATAGTCTTGGCCATTGTGCTGCATTTCCTGTAACAGTCACATTCATTTCCTGTGGCCCTTTCTACACCACACTCTGTCCTGTTAAACAGTCTGTCCTCTGATTCACCATAAGAACAAGAAACCTGTAGCTGACGGCAAGAACATTTCAGGGTGAGATATAATTCTAGAGGTAAATAAGAACATAGGACTTGGTAGCAGCAGGCTATTCAGCCCTTCAAACTTGCTGCACCATTCAATAAGATCATGGCTGATCTAGTTGTGGTCTCAACTCCATTTTCCTGTCTGTCTCCCCTAACCCTTGACTTCCTTGTCTATCAAAAATCTGTCTAAATTCAATGCCCCAGTCTCCACTACTCACTGGGGAAGAGAATTCCACAGGCTAACAACCCTCTGAGAGAAAAGATTTCTCTTCCATCTCCGTCGTAAACGGTAGATCTCTTACTCTTAAATTGTGTCCCCTGATTCTAGTCTCTCCCACAAGTGGAAACATCCTCCCGCTATCCGCCCTATCTAATCCACTCAGGATCTGACATGTTTCAATAAGATTCTCCTAAACTCCACTGGGTATAGGCGCAGCCTGTTCGACTTTTCTCAACTCCACCATGATCTTTTCACCTCTGTTGAAAGCTCTGATTTATCCTCCGCTCCATGAGTGTGGGCAGCCTGCCACTCGTTCCGAGCAAACCTTAAACTGCAAGCACCCACAGGCTATTCCACCTGTTGGGCCATCATGTCCGTGCAGGATCCTGTCTTTTCCGACCATCCATAAGCAAATGCATCTCTCCAGCAGCGTATTGAGCGGGAGCTGGAAAATTGATCTAGTTTGCTGTATCCCACTTCCAAATTCCCCTGCCACCTCTTCCAGTCCCCTCCCAGCCAAGCCTGGACTCCCTGAAGCTTTTATGTGTCAACGAACAATGAGATCATCTAACTTGCACCTGCTCCCTGCCTCCTCCATGTGACCCTGTAAAACGCCATGTGCTTTGAGTGTAATTTGTAAAACCTCTTTTCATTAAGGAGACAGTAAAGGTTTAATTAGAGCTTTCCTAGAAGGTCTTACGTTCCAATTCTGTCCTTGTGAGTCACCATTATCCAGTAACGTAATGTGTGTTACATATCAAGGACATGTTCCATTTTTTTTCTGTAATGTGCAATTTTAATTTGTCAAACCTGATCTATTCATTTACAACAATAATCACGGGCCAGAAAGTCATGAGATAATGGCAGGAAACTTTACTGAGACATTGCTCCCTTTTTCATTAATGGCAGCAGTGTGCTCTTTAATGAAATCAGCTAATTGATACTATCTTAACTTCACTGCCCTGATGATAATAGCTTCCCATTTATAGTGTATTGCAAGGAGACATGGAAGTGGGGGGAAAGGGAGAGAGAGAGAGGAGTGAGAGAGAAGAGAGGGGGGGAGGATAGAGAGGAGGAGGACAGAGGGAGAGGAGGTGAGAAGCAGAGGGGAGAGAGAGAGGAGTTAGAGAGGAGAGAGAAGGAGGACAGAGGGAGAGGAGGTGAGAAGCAGAGGGGAGAGAGAGAGGAGTTAGAGAGGAGAGAGAAGGATGACAGAGGGAGAGGAGGTGAGAAGCAGAGGGGAGAGAGAGAGGATTTAGAGAGGAGAGAGAAGGATGACAGAGGGAGAGGAGGTGAGAAGCAGAGGGGAGAGAGAGAGGAGTTAGAGAGGAGAGAGAAGGATGACAGAGGGAGAGAAGGTGAGAAGCAGAGGGGAGAGAGAGAGGAGTTAGAGAGGAGATAGAGGAGGAGGACAAAGGGAGAGGGTTTGAGAAACAGAGGGCGGGAGAGAAGCGGTTTGCCAGCATGAAAGGGGAAAGGGGGAAAGGGGAAGGGGTGAGGGAAAGGGAGAGGGGGAGAGGGTGAGAAGAAATCTCTGCGCTCCTCTAATTCTGGCCTCTGGAGCATCCGTGTTTTTAATCGCTCTACCATTGGCAGCCGTCCTTTCAGCTGCCTGGGCCCTAAGCTCTCAAATTCCCTCCCTAAACCTCTTTGCTTCTCAGCCTCTCCCCTCCCTTTATAAGATGTTTCCCAAAAGCTACCTCTTTGACCTAGCTTTTGGCCACCTGTCCTCATATCATGTGTGGCGCAGTGTCGGATTTTGTTCTCTATTGCTCCTGTGAAGCATCTTGGGACCTTGTCTTTTCAATCACTGTGAGCAGAGATAAATCACGGGTGGATTAATTTCTTTTTGTTGTAAAGGACGCACAAGAATCCAAGATTTAATTTGCAAAAGGTTTCATATTTCCATTAAGTGACGTAAGCTTTTCCTGTCTATTGACGTGAACCTTCCCCTAGTACAAAGTGTCTGATCTACATAGGGACGTAGCATCATTTCTAAGCAATAGAATCTTTCACAGCCAAAACTGGATTGAAATCTATCTGCTATTAGCAAACCTTGTTAATGGTCTCTTTTGTGTTCCTGTTCTAATCTAAGAGCATGTCTTGTGATTTCTCTCCTATTTAAACAGCGTCAGCCAAAGCTCAGTAGGGAACATTCTCACCTCTTTGTCAAGACCCTGTACAGTAGAGAGATTTGAGCATACAATTAAGGTTGCACTCCAGCACAGCACTGAGGGGTTGCTGCACAGTTGGAGGTGCCATCTTTCAGGACATAACTGTGGCCCCATCTGCCCTTTCAGATGGATATAAAAGATCCCGGGGCATTTTTAAAAATGTAGCACAGGCATTTGCTGCACGCTCCCTCCCCCCACCCCCCACAAACCCCATGTGTCGTGGTGAATATTTATCCCTCAACAAATGTCACTGAAACAGATTTTAAAATCATATAGTGTAGGAGGAGGCCATTAGACCCATTGCTTTTTATTTATTCATTCACGGGATGTGGGCTTCGCTGGCTGGGCCAGCATTTATTGCCCATCACTGGTTGCCCTTGAGAAGGTGCTGGTGAGCTGCCTTCTTGAACCACTGCAGTTCCTGAGATGTAGGTACACCCACTGTGCTGTTAGGGAGGAAGTTCCAGGATTTTGATCCAGCAACAGTGAAGGAACGGCGATATATTTCCAAGTCAGGATGGTGAGTGGCTTTGAGGGGAACTTCCAGGTGGTGGTGTTTCCATCTATCTGCTACCCTTGTCCTTCTAGGTGATAGAGGTCATGGGTTTGGAAGGTGCTGTCTAAGGGGGCTTGGTGAGTTTCTGCAGTGCATCTTGTAGATGGTACACACTGCTGCTACTGTGCGTCGGTGATGGAGGGAGTGAATGTTTGTGGATGGGGTGCCAATCAAGCGGGCTGCTTTGTCCTGAACTGTGTCAAGCTTCTTGAGTGTTGTGGGAGCTGTACTCATCCAGGCAAGTGGGGAGTATTCCATCACACTCCTGACTTGTGCCTTGTAGATGGTGGACAGGCTTTGGGGAGTCAGGAGGTGAGTTACTCGTCGCAGGATTCCTACCCTCTGACCTGCTCTTGTAGCCACAGTATTTATATGGCTAGTCCAGTTCAGTTTCTGGTCAATGGCAACTCCCAGGATGTCCATAGTGGGAGATTCAGCGATGGTAACGCCCTTGAATGTCAAGGGGCGATGGTTAGATTCTCTCATGTTGGAGACGGTCATTGCCTGGCATGTTACTTGCCACTTGTCAGCCCAAGGCTGGATATTGTTGAGGTCTTGCTGCATTTGGACATGGACTGCTTCAGTATCTGAGGAGTTGTGACTGGCATTGAACATTGTGCCATCATCAGCGAATATACCCACTTCTGACCTTATGATGGAAGGAGGGTCATTAATGAAGCAGCTGAAGATGGTTGGGCCGAGGAGAAACTCCTTCACTCAGAGGGTGGTGAATGTGTGGAATTCTCTACCCCACAAGGCCGTGAAGGAAATAGATAGATTTCTGGACTCTAAAGGCGTCAAGGGGTATGGGGAGAGCGTGGGAGTGTGATATTGAGATAGAGAATCAGCCATGATCATATTGAATGGTGGAGCGGGTGCGAAAGGCTGACTGGCTTACTCCTGCTCCTATTTCTATGTTTTGGTATGTTTCTACCCTGAATTAGTATTCCAGCGACCCGGGGTAACGCTCTGAAGGCCCGGGTTTGAATCCCGCCATGGCAGATGGTGAAATTTGAATTCAATAAAAAAAATCTGCAATTAAAAGTCAAATGATGACGATTCAACCACTAACGATTCCCTTTAGGGAAGGAAATCTGCCTTGATGTGATGTCCTGGAACTGAGATGATCGACCTCCAACAACCACAACCATCTTCCTTTGTGCTAGGTATGACTCCAACCAGTGGAGAGTTTTCCCCCTGATTTCCATTGACTCCAGTTTTGCTAGGGCTCCTTGATGCCACACTCGGTCAAATGCGGCCTTGATGTCAAGGGCAATCACTCTCACCTCACCTCGGGAGTTCAGCTCTTTTGTCCATGTTTGAACCAAGGCCGTAACGAGATCAGGAGCTAAGTGACCCTGGCGGAACCCAAACTGGGCGTCAGTGAGCAGATTATTGCTAAGCAAGTGCTAATTGATAGCACTGCTGATGACCCCTTCCATCACTTTACTGATGACCGAGAGTAGACTGATGGGGCGGTAATTGGCTGGGTTGGATTTGTCCTGCTTTTTGTGGGTAGGACAAAGCTGTACAATTTTTCACATTACTGAGTAGATGCCGGTTTTGTAGCTGTACTGGAACAGCTTGGGTGGAGCGCGGCAAATTCTGGAGCGCAACCCTATTGCCGGATATCGTCAGAGCCCATAGCCTTTGAAGTGTCCAGTGCCTTCAGCAGTTTCTTGATATCACGTGGAGTGAATCGAATTGGTTGAAGACTGGCATCTGTGATGCTGGGGACCTCCAGAGGAGGCCGAGATGGATCATCCACTCAGCACTTCTGGCTGAAGATTGTTGCAAATTCTTCAGCCTTATCTTTTGCACTGATGTGCTGGGCTCCCCCATCATTGAGGATGGGGATATTTGTGGAGTCTCCTCCTCCAGTGAGTTGTTTAATTGTCCACCACCATTCACGACTGGATGTGGCAGGACTGCAGAGCTTAGATCTGATTCATTGGTTGTGGAATCACTTAGCTGTGTCTACTACTGCTGCTTACGCTGTTTGGCACGCAGGTAGTCCTGTAACTTCACCAGGTTGACACCTCATTTTTAGGTTTACCTGGTGCTGCTCCTGGCATGCTCTCCTGCACTCTTCATTGAACCAGGGTTGATCCCCAGGCTTGATAGTAATGGTAGAGTGGGGGATATGCCGGACCATGAGGATACAGATTGTGGTTGAGTACAATCCTGCTGCTGATGACGTCCCACAGCGCTGGATGGTTTCCCAGTCTTGACTTGCTAGATCTGTTCGAAACATATCCCATTGAGCATGGTGGTAGTGGCACACAACACGATGGAGGGTATCCTCATTGTGAAGACAGGATTTCATCTCCACAATGACTGTGCGGTGGTAATTCCTACTGACACTGTCATGGCTGTGGGAGGCAGGTTGGTGAGGATGAGGTCAAGTGAGTTTTTCCCTCTTGTTGGTTGCACCATGTTCAACATGGAGGAGCACTGACTCATCAGTTGAAGGGGGTCAATACGTGGCAATCTGCAGAAGGTTTCCTTGCCCATGTTTGACCTGATGCCATGAGACTTCATGGCGTCTGGAGTCGATGTTGAAGACTACCAGAGCAGCTCCCTCCCGACTGTACACTACTGTGCCGCCACCTCTGCTGGGTCTGTCCTGCTGGTGGGACAGGACATACCCAGGGATGGTGTCTGTGCCATTATATGTAAGGTATGATTCCTATGAGTAATCATACTCATGAGTATGCCTTTGTCAGACTTTTGCTGAACTTAACTAGCTTAACTAGTCCAATTTTGGCACTAGCTCCCAGATGTTAGTAAGGAGGACTCTGCAGGGTTGACAGGGCTGAGTTTGACGTTGTCGTTTCCGGTGCCTTGGTCGATGCCGGGTGGTCTGTCCGGTTTCATTCCTTTTCAGCTTTTTAGCAGTTTGATACAACTGAGTGGCTTGCTTGGCCATTTCAGAGGGTGGTTAAGATTCGACCGCATTGCTGTGGGTCTGGAGTTACATATAGGCCAGACCAGGTAAGGACGGCGGATTTCCTTCCCTGAACGGAATCGGCAGTGGCTGAATGGTCACCATTGGACTTTTAATTGCAGATTTTTTTTTATTGAATTCAAATTTCACCATCTGCCGTGGTGGGATTCGAACCTGGGCCGGCAGAGCGTTACCCTGGGTCGCTGGAATACTAGTTCAGTGACAATACCACTACGCCCTATGTTGGCTTCTTAAAAGATCTAACCACTGACATTGTGGTGGTGGCGGGGGGAAGGGGGAATCATGTGATTAAAACCTCTTGGAATACATCCAGTCAGGATTGCCAACACTATTGTGGATTAATAGTAAAAAAGTTTCAGAATGGAGGAGAGTTTTGAGCAGGGGAGCAGAGGGTCAGCCAGAAAAATTCCGCCCACTTTAACTCAATGACATTTTAAACCTCGTTAAAACACAGTAAACCTTTTCTCTCCTCGCCAACACTTTAGAGCTGTAAATGATTTTTTTTAATATGATGTTTGCCGTGTTGTGGATTACCTCACACTGTGGGAAACGCATTGAAATGGATTTAAATGTCATTCCGCCAGGGAGCCCATCAGCCAACTCACTCTGACTTCTGTGTGAACCCAGGTTCCCAGAGACCCCGAGAGATTTGCTGTGCAAACAATTAAATCGCCCACCTCCCTCCCCCTCCTCACCCATCACCAAGCGATTTGTAGAATTGGAAACGCCTGTGTGTAGCTGGTACAGGGGTAAATGCTGGTAAATGCGATACAGAACGGCCCCCGCCCCCCTCCTCCCCCAGCATTTCTCATTCTGAGCTGATGTGGTTGTCGAGGTATTTGAAAAGGGAATGCCGGGGAATTCTTGATGTCTGCGGGGGAGGCCTGGACTGAAATTCTAAGAACCTACAAGATTGCCGAGATATCTGTCTTTCATGCAAAAGTGCTGTGAGCGCTCTTGGGGGGGTAGACAACAACAACTTGTATTTATATAGCACCTTTAATGTAATAAAGCATCCTGAGGCGCTTCACAGCAGGATTATAGAAAAAAAAAATGAGACTGAGTCACACAAGGAGATATTAGAGCAGGCGACCAAGAGCTTGGTCAAAGAGATAAGTTTTAAGGAGCGTCTTAAATAAGGATGAAAGAAGTGGAAAGGTTCAGGGCGGGAATTCAGAGCTCAGAGACCAGGCAGCTGAACGCACAACCACAAATGGTAGAGTGCTCAAATTGGGGATGTTCAGGAGACCAGAGTTGGAAGTGCACAGAGATCTCAGAAGGTTGTGCATCTGGGGGAGGTGATAGAGAGGGTCCAGGCCATGGAGGGATTTGAAAACTAGGATTTTAAAAATTGAAGTGTTATAAAGACAATTAAAAGACCAAGGTCTACCTAGCCAGTCACATGATACAACAATAACGAAGCTATTGACTAACCATAACAATCAATCTACAACAGGCCCAGGCATGTGGTGAGGAAAACCCCCAGAGTGCAAAACTTTGGGAATCCTAAGTCCAACGTCACCTGATCCTCCCAAGAACGTTACACTCACTGCACTTTATTTCTCAAATTACTCAAGTACTGGATCCCAAGATGATTTTCTTGAAGAAGTTTGACTCCAAACATCCCCCAGTTCACCCATTCAGGACGAGTTTCCCACGTATTTTGAAAGCTGTTTGGCCCCCGAGTCGGGGAGATGGCGGTGTAGTGGTAATGTCAGTGGACAAGTAATGCAGAGACCGTAGGCTAATGCCCTGGGGACAAGGGTTCAAATCCCACCACGTCAGCTGGTGGAACTGGAATTGGAATTCAATTCATGAATTTGGAATTGAAACCTAGTCTCAGTAATGGTGACCATGAAACTATCATTGATTGTTGTCAAAACCCAACTGGTCCATTAATGCCCTTTAGGGAAGGAAAACTGCTGTCCTTACCTGGTCTACATGAAATGTGGTTGACTGTTAACTACCCTTTGAAATGGCGTAGCAAGACACTCAGTTCAAGGGCAATTAGGGATGGACAACAAATGCTGGCGTAACTGGTGACACCCACAAAAGAATAAAGAAAACTGTATTTGGCAGATGGAGATCACACATGCAATAGGAATCATAATTTCTGTATTCACTCTTGCAATTTTTGGAGTTAAATATAAACAGAAAAGGTTGGGAACAATCAGCAGGCCAGGCAGCATCTGTGGAGAGAGAAACAGAGGATGGAATCTTGCACTCTGAAGTCAAACTTTGGGGGTGGCCGGGAGTAGGAGCAATTCCCGCTGAGGGTGGGGGGTGATGGGATGGCTGAACATGCGTGATCCCGTGCTAGTTAGCTCAGCATCCGTGAGGAGCTAACCGCTTCCCACGGCCGGGGCAGGCAGGAAATCACCGTCCCTGGCTGTTACCTCATGAGGTTGAAGGTCTGGGCGCCATATTTAAAGGGCACCAGTCAGCCTTCCACCTTTGCCCGGCCACTGCTCTATCCTTCCCCGCTAACCCTTCCCTCCCTTCCTTGGTCATCCTCCACACAACTTGCACTGCCACCACCCCGGTCTCCAGCATGGGCCGGCATTTACAGGCACTCCCCAAAGAGGACAATGCAGCAGCAACTCACTGCTGGTCATGGAAGAAGCCTACCTCGCCAGGCACGGGCCATTTACATGCCATCGTAGAACTGAACGCTCCAATTTCTGACTGGCGGGGGACTTCATTTGGAGGGGGAGCTTAATTCTAGCGAGGTGGTCTTTTAATGACATGCATGACATGCTAACGCACGCAAAGTGACTACCCGACATTGCTCATCAGGAAAACTTGACCCGCCTTTAAAGTCCCAAAAACAAAATTTCAAAAGTTAATCCCAACATCAGGAAACTGATTTCTGGCCTCACGCCGAATTAAATTCCCCGGCCTGCCACACTTCCCACTGCTGGCCCGGGGTGGGGGGGCGATTCCGCCAGGAGTTAACGTTTCAAGTCAATGACCTGTCACAGGAACTGGAAAGAGGTAAGAGGTTAGAGAAAAGGGGAAGGTCTGTGTTCGGGTGGAGGGGAAGAAAGATTAAATGGAATGATGATGCAAGGGGAAAGCGGTGACATAGTGGTATTTTTGCTGTACTAGTATTGCAGAGACCCAGGGTAATGCTCTGGGGACCTGGGTTCGAATCTCACCACAGCAGATGGTGAAACTTGAATTCATTAAAAATCTGGAATTGAAAGTCTGATGATGACCATGAAACCATTGCCAATTGTTGTAAAAAACCCATCTGGTTCATTAATGTCCTTTAGGGAAGGAAATCTGGCTCTTGTGGTTGACTCTTAAAGTTGCCCTCTAAACAAGGGCAATTAGGGATGGGCAATAAATGCCGGCCTAGCCAGTGATGCCCACATCCCGTGAATGAATAAAAAAAAGGTTTTGGTAATGGAACAAGGATCAGAAGAGGTCTAGAGGAGGTGTGAATGAGAACAGCAGAATCAACAGCTGCCATCTGAAAAACCTTTAGAATGTTACAGCACAGAAAGAGGCCATTGTGTCTGCGCTGGCCAAAAATGAAAATATTAAATAACTATCTGCCCATTCTAATCCCATCTTCCAGCACCTGGTCCGTAGCCATTCAGGTTACAGCACTTCAGGGTCCTTTTCAATGAGTTGAGGGTTTCTGCCTCCACTACCAAACCAGGCAGTGAATCCCAGACACCCACCACCCGCTGGGTGAAAAAGTTTTTCCTCGTGTCCCCTCTAATCCTTCGACCAATCACCTTAAATCTGGTAACTGACCTCTCTGCTAGGGAAACAGGGCACCCCTGTCTACTCTATCCAGGTCCCTGATAACCTTGTACACATCAATCAGGTCACCCATCAGCCTCCTCAGTTCCAAGGAAAACAACCCTACCCTCTTCAATCTTTCCTCATAGCTGTAATTTTCAAGCCCTGGTGACATTCTTGTAAATCTCCTCTATACTCTGTCCAGAGCAGCTGTGTTCTTCCTGTAATGTAGCGACCAGAACTGTACACAGAATTCCAGCTGTGGCCTAACCAGCGTTTTATACTGTTCAATCATTACATCCCTGCTTTTGTGTTCTATACCTCATCCAATAAAGGAAAGCATTCTATATGCTTTCTTTACCACCTTCTCCACCTGTCCCGCCATCTTCAGGGACCTGTGGATTTGCACTCCAAGGTCCCTCATTTCCTCTACCCCTCCCAATATCGTCCCGTTTATTCAGTATTCCCTGGCTTTGTTTGCCCTCCCCAAATACATTACCTCACACTTCTCCGGATTGAATTCCATTTGCCACTTTCCCACCCACTCAACCAAACCACTGATATCATTCTGGAGACAACAGCTATCCTCTTCACTATCAACTACACGGCCAATTTTTGTGTCATCTGCAAATTTCCCAATCATGACACCCACATTTAAGTTAAAGTCATTAATATATTCAACAAACAGCAAGGGACCCAACACTGAGCCCTGTGGAACACCACTGGAAACCGTTTTCCATTCGCAAAAACATCCATCGACCATTGCCCTTTGTTTCCTGTCGCTGAGCCAATTTTGGATCCAACTCGCTACATTCCTCTGTATCCCATGGGCTTTTACTTTGCTGACCAGTCTGCCATGTGGGGCCTTGTCAAATGCCTTACTAAAATCAATGTAGACAACACCCACTGCACTACCCTCATCAACTCCCTCAAAAAATTTTATTAGTAAGATACGACCTTTCCCTAACAAAACCATGCTGGCTGTCCCTGATTAATCTGTTCCTTTCTAAGTGACAGTTTATCCTGTCTCTCAGAATTGGTTCTTAATAATTTGCCCACCACCGAAGTCAGACTGACCAGCCTGTAATTATTTGGTCTATCCCTCATAGCCTTTTTAAAACAACATTCACAGATCTCCAGTCCTCTGGAACCTCACCTGTATCTAGTGAGGATTGGAAAATGATCCTCAGAGCACCCGCTATTTCCTCCCAGGCTTCCTTTAACAGCCTGGGATACAAACCATCAGGCCCTGGTGACTTATCCATCTTCAAGTACGTCCTCTCTCACCATGCTTATCGTATCTAATATTTCATACTCCTCCTCTTTAACTGGAATATGCACTTCATCCCTCTCCTTAGCGAAGACAGAGACAAAGTACACATTGGGTGGATTTTCGGGTCACCGGGCGGGCGAGGTGGGCGGGCCCGAGAGTGGCCGTGAGACGGTCTGTCGCCCGCGATTGGCCCCCCTGACTGTGATTCCATGCTGGCTGGTCAATTGACGGCCAGACAGTGTGAAACATGCACTGAAGGGCTCAGCACCTGCCGGGGTGGGGGCGCAGGAAGAGGGCAAACGCTGAAGCCTGCGCGGGCAGGGGGCGGAGGGTGAGCGCACGATGAAAGTTCCCCTGAAGACAAAGAACTGCCTCAGGGAGCTGAGGAATTTTAAAATCAAAATGAAAGGGAATTCTAAAAAAAATGTCCCCACACAGGACTCACTCACATACATAATAAAAATTACATCAAAACATTCCCCCCATAGGACTCACTCACTCACATGAACAAATACATAGTAAAAAATTACGTCAAAACATTTTTTTAAATTAATGTCAGAAACCTCATCCCGCCCGTGGATGAGGTTTCCTCAAAAATGCAAAGGCCACCTGGCCGATTTGCCCGCCTGCAAAACCATAAGGTTGGATGGACAGCGAAAAATCTCTCTTAATTAATACCTCAATGGCCTAAATAGGCCTCTTGATTGTTGGCGGGTGAGCTGCTGGCTCTAGCGTGCGCTCGCCGACTGAAATATCGTGCGAGTGGGCGTTGGCGCTGGGACGCTGCCCAACATCATCTCACGCTCGCTATCTTATACCCGATCAGGTCAGGCCCGCACCCACCCATGGGATGTAAAATTCTGCCCCTTGGGAACCCTGCCCACATCTTCAGCAGCAGAGCACAAGTTGCCATGTACATCTCTGATCGGCCCTATCATAGAATCATAAAACACTACAGCACAGAAAACAGGCCATTTGGCCCTTCTAGGCTGTGCCGAAATATTATTCCGCTACTCCCATTGACCTGCACCTAGTCCATAACCCTCCAGACCTCCCATCCATGTATCTATCCAATTTATTCTTAAAACTTAAGAGTGAGCCCGCATTTACCACGTCAGATGGTAGCTCGTTCCACACTCTCACCACTCTCTGAGTGAAGAAGTTCCCCCTAATGTTCTCCCTAAACCTTTCTCCTTTCACCCTAAAGCCATGTCCTCTCGTGTTTATTTCTCCTAATCTAAGTGGAAAGAGCCTACTCGCATTTATTCTGTCTATACCCTCACAATTTTGTAAACTTCTCTTTCCTTTAGTTATTCTCTTGCCTCTTAATGTACCGGTAAAACATCTTTGGGTTTTCTTTGATCTTACCTGCCAATATTTTTTCGTATCCTCTCTTTGCTTTCCTAATTACCTTTTTTACTTCACCCCTGTACTTTCTATACTCCTCTAGGCCTTTCTGCAGTATTAAGTTTTGTGTGACTGTCATAAGCTTTCTTTCTCTGCTTTGTCCCACCTTCTAGATAACCAGGGGGTTCTAGATTTGGCAGTATTGCCCTTTTTCTTTGTGGGGACCTGTCTACACTGTGCCTATAGAATCTCGCTTTTGAATATCTCCCCCCCCGCCCCCCCACTGGTCGGTCACCGATTTCCCTTCAAGTAGCTTTAACCAGTCCACTTCCGTCAGGTCACCTCTCAGCTTCGTAAAATTAGTCTTCCCCTAATTTAGAACTTTTACTCCTGTTCTGTCTTTATCCTTTCCATAATTATATTAAATTTAACTGTATTATGGTCATTATCTCCAAAATGCTCCCCCACTGCTACTTCATCCACTTGCCCAGCTTCATTTCCTAAGACTAACTCTAGAATTGGGCCTCCCTCTCGTTGGGCGTGTTCCATTGCTGGCTAAAAATGTTCTCTTGAATGCAGTTCAAGAAACGTTGTGCCCTCTGTGCCTATTGCACAGTTCGTATCCCAGTTGATATTAAGGTTAGTTGAAGTCCTCAACTATTATTGCCCTATTATTTTTGTACTCAGAAATTTGCCCTAAGTATTTGCTCTTCTATCACAATTTGGGGGCCTTTAGTACATTCCTAGTAGTGTGGCTGCCCCCTTTTTATTCCTGAGCTCAACCCATATGGCCTCATTTCGCTGTCAGACCTGCTGAGCTTTTCCAGCTATTTTTGTTTTTGTTTCAGATTTCCAGCATCCGCAGTATTTTGCTTTTATTTTGGCCTCATTTGATGATTCATTTAGTATCTCATCCCTCCTCACAGCTTTAATCGACTCTTTCACCAATAACGCTACACCCCCAACCTTTTTTTAGCTCCCTCCCTATTCCTGTCTGAACACTCTATGTCCAGGAGGTTGAGCTGCCATTTTTACCCCTCTTTAAGCTAAGTTTCCATTATAACAATGAGATCACGCTGCCATGAGTCTATCTGTGCCCTCAGCTCATTGGCTTTGTTTGCTATACTCCTTGCATTTAAATAAATACCTTTTGACATTGCCAAATCCCTCTGCTGTAAACCTTTGCTTCTTCTGTCTTTCAGAGTCACTCACTAATTTTCTGTCTCCCGCTCCCTGCTCTGAATTTATCCTGTCTGCATCTGCCCTCAGGTTCCCATCCCCCGCCAATCGAGTTTAAACCCTCCCCAGCAACACTAACAAATCTTCCTGCAAGGACATTCGTCCCGGTCCTGTTCAGGTCCTGTCCGGCTTGTACAGATCCCATCACCCCCAGAACCGGTCCCAATGCCCCAGAAATCTGAAGCCCTCCCTCCTGCACCATCTCTCCAGTCACGCATTCATCTGGTGTATTCTCCTTTTACCATACTCACTAGCACGTGGCCTTGGGAGTAATTTTGGGAGTAATTAGTAATTACTAATCTGCTTCCTAACTCCCTGAGCTCAGCCTACAGGACCTCATCACTTTTTCCTCCTTTATTGTTGGTACCAATGTGAACCACAACCTCTGGCTATGTACCCTCACCCTCCAGAATGCTCTGAAGCCTCTCGGTGACTTGCACCAGGGAGGCAACAGACCATGTCTGCGACCACAGAAGCGCCTGTCTGTTCCCCTGACTATAGAACCCCCTTTTGCTCTCCTCTTTCTCTCTTTCACTCTCTGCACAGCTGAACCCACCCATGATACTCTGGTCATGACTCTCGCTACTATCTCCAGTAGCAGAGGGGGCTGAGCCATTGAACATATTCAAGGCTGAGATAGACAGGTTTCTGATCTAAAGGTGAGTCAAGGGTGATGGGGAAAAGGTGGGAAAGTGGAGCTAAGTCTTAAGACCAGATCAGTCGTGATTGTGTTGAATGGTGGAACAGGCGTGAGGGGCTGAATGGCCTACTCCTGCTCCTATTTCTGATGCTCTTATGAGCCTAACACACAAAGTCAGCATATAAGCTTTACTGCAGGAGTCACAGGACAGACGTCAGCACGAGGACCCTCACCCACTCCCAACAACCCCTCTCCCCACCCGCACCCAGTCAGCTTCTTTATTACCCCCCCCACTCCAAGCCGTGAGCATCTGAGTCCAGTTGTAACACTCCCAGCTGAGATTTCCACAGGCAGGAGGGTTAGAAATCAGAGCGCACCGATTGAAGATAATTGGCAAAAGAACCAGAGGGGGAGAAGGAAGAGTCTTTTCTTTGACACGGTGTTTTGTTGTGATCTGGAATATTCTGCCTGAAAGGGCAGTGGAAACAGATTAAACAGTAACTTCCTGAAGGGAATTGGATAAAAATGCAAAGGGCTGAGCTCTTTCTGGGGTAAGAGCAAGGGCACTGGGATTAATTGGATAGCTCATTCAAAGGGCTGGCACAGGCACAATGGGTTGAATGGCCTCCTTCTGTGCTGTTTGATTCTATAAGTTTAAACAGAGGGCAGAATTTTATGGCCCCGCTGTGGTGGGGGTGGGGCCATAAAATGCGGCGAGCCATTCAAAAGTCCATTGACTTCAGCGGCAGTGGAAAATCCCACCAGCAGGAGGGGCTGTTAAACTCTGCACGTTGAATCTTCCCGATTTGAGGCTGATAGAGAATGCCATTCAACCCCTTATCCTCCCACTATCTGCATTCACCGAAGCGTCCTGAATGAATAGGGAAGGCAGGCACAGATTGAGAAGTTCTCTGACCCCTAAGCCGTGAGATTTGTATCCTAAAGTCTAAATTGGGTGTAGGCAGCTCATCTCTCGTAATGTTTTCCTCATGATCCTGACAGTGGAAGTGTGAGTCATGACAGACTTTACATGCTGTGGAGCCATGGAAACTGTATGTTTGTTAGGCTGGGACACTGTACTCCCAAAGGGAGACAGTCCATGAGAGTAATCAGATTAAGACGGGATTCTGTGTTATTGTCCTGGCTCTGTCACACGCTTCTTCTTTCTACACTAATATTCCTCCTTTCGACTTCTGAGGCCTTTGACTCATCAAGTATAGTTCATTGGGGCCCAGGTATTGAGGTACAGTTCATCGGGCCCAGATTTTGAGGTATAGTTCACTGGGGCCCAGGTATTGAGGTACAGTTCATTGGGCCCAGATTTTGAGGTATAGTTCACTGGGGCCCAGATTTTGAGGTAGAGTTCACTGGGCCCAGATTTTGAGGTAGAGTTCACTGGGCCCAGATTTTGAGGTAGAGTTCACTGGGCCCAGATTTTGAGGTACAGTTCACTGGGCCCAGATTTTGAGGTAGAGTTCACTGGGGCCCAGATTTTGAGGTAGAGTTCATTGGGCCCAGATTTTGAGGTAGAGTTCATTGGGCCCAGATTTTGAGGTACAGTTCATTGGGCCCAGATTTTGAGGTATAGTTCATTGGACCCAGATTTTGAGGTACAGTTCATTGGGGCCCAGGTATTGAGGTACAGTTCATTGGGCCCAGATTTTGAGGTACAGTTCATTGGACCCAGATTTTGAGGTACAGTTTCTTCAGAATCAGGTGTTAGGGTACAGGTCCATGGGAACCAGGTATACTGGTAACTTACCCAAGTGGACATTCCTCCTGTGTGAGTGTACACAGCGAATATTGTGCTGCCTGTTCAACCATGGACTCAGTCCAATCCTTGACAATGGCGAGCTGTACATACTCCCAGCAGGAGTCAATAGATAATGATCAGGAGCAGAAACCCTGCCTGATATTTTGCCCCTCTCAAGTCCAGAACATTGGGGAGAATTCACTGCTCTTCTTCGAAATGGTGCCATTTGCAACCTCCTGAGAGGATAGATGAGGCCTTAGGCACATGTCTGATCCAAAAGACTGCAAACCCAACAATGCAGCACTCTCTCAATACTGCACTGGGCTGGGACCAAGCATGAACCAGGCATTGAATCTGTTTTGTAAAACCAACTCACTCGGGAGTTTCACAGGGGTTGAATAATCTCTTATGTAGTTCTACTGCACACGTGGCAGGTTTCTGTAGAAAAGCAGTGCAGTTTTTTTTTACAGGAGTGATTAATGTAACAGTGGTTGTCAGATAAGTGGGGAATGTGAAATTCATGCCAGACATGAGGGAGGCTCTTGATAAATCTTCAAAGGAGAAACTGCGTGTCACAGCAGCTCAGGGAACATCTGCTGAAGGAGGGTGTTTGAAATGAATTACTTTACACAGATTTGGGCTCCTGATACCTACTACACTTGCAATAACTGGGTCCAGGGCAATCCTGTAATGGGGCCATTGTTTAACAAATGAGATAATGCTGAAAACACAACTTCACTCCCCTCACTGGAGACACACTGATCATTCTAAAATAGGTTATACTTCCTGACCTTTCTAATTTACTGCTCGTGTGTTTCGATGTTGAATATTTTCAGGTAACTCTTCCGTGAAGTACTTTAAAGCGTTTTATTGAGACATCAAGGGGACTAGGTTCATGCAAATTGTTGTTATTGTGCTTGCTAATGGAAGACAGTTGTTGACATTTTCCAGATTAGCATAAAAAGACTTTCATTTCTATAGCACCTTTCAAGACCTCAGGACATCCCAAACCACTTGGGAGAGGTGCTGTCATAGGGGAGGCGATAGTTTAGTGGATATTGTCACTGGACTAGTAATCCAGAGACCCAGGGTAATGCTGTGGGGACCTGGGTTCGAATCCCACCACAGCAGATGGTGAAATTTGAATTCAATAAAAAATCTGGAATTAAAAGTCTAACGATGACCATGAAGTCATTGTTGTGAAAATCCAGCTGGTTCACTAATGTCCTTTAGGGAAGGAAATCTGCCATCCTTTACCTGGTCTGGCCTACATGTGACTCCAGACCTGCAGCAATGTGGTTGACTCTTAAAAATGCCCTCTGAAATGGCCGAGCAAGACACTCAGTTCTCACAACCCTCTTCTCAAGGATAACACGGGATGGGCAATAAATGCTGGCCAAGCCAGTGAAGCTCACATCCCGTGAATGAATAAAAATAAACTTTACAACCAATGAAGTACTTTTTGAAGTGTAGTCACGGTTGTAATGTAGGAAACACGGCAACCAATTTGCGCACAGCAAGCTCCCACAAACTGTAACGTGATAATGACCAAATAATCTGTTTTAAGTGATGTTGATTGAGGGGTAAATATTGGACAGGACACTGGGAAGAACTTCCCTCCTGTTCTTCAAAATAGCGGCGTGAGATCTTTTACATCCACCTGAGAGGGCAAACAGGACCTCGGTTTAATGTCTCATCTGAAAGACGTGCCCTCTCAGTACTGCACTGGGATTTGCAGCCATGATGTGTATATGAATGACTTTCTCTTGTTCTATGTCTGCGTGTGTTGCCTTCCTACTTGTGTTTTTCTCTCTGTCCTCTCTCCCTCTACAATTCTCTTTTTATCTGTGTGCATGTTTCTCTCTCTCTCTCTCTGTGCATCTATCTTTCTACCTACCTGTCTGTGTGATTCCCTATGCCTATGTGTGTCCCTGACCCTGTGGGCATGCATTTGTGTCAGTGTTGTGTGTGAGTGTAAATGTGAATGTGTGTCTATGTTGTGTGTTTGTGAATGTGTTGTCTATGTATTTATATGTATGTGTTGTGTGTGTGTGTAAGAGTGAGTGTGTGAGTGTTTCATGTGGACTTGAATGTGCATTGTGTGTGAATGTGTGTGGGTGTGTTGTATGTGAGTGTGTGTTGCGTGTTTGTGTGTGTTGCGTGTGAGTGCACATTGCATGTGAGCGTGTGTTGCGTGTGGGTGTGCGGTGCATGTGAGCGTGTGTTGTGTGTGAGTGCACATTGCATGTGAGCGTGTGTTGCGTGTGGGTGTGCGGTGCATGTGAGTGTGTGTTGCGTGTGGGTGTGCAGTGCATGTGAGCATGTGTTGCGTGTGAGTGCACATTGCATGTGAGCGTGTGGGTGTGCGGTGCATGTGAGTGTGTGTTGCGTGTGGGTGTGCGGTGCATGTGAGCGTGTGTTGCGTGTGAGTGCACATTGCATGTGAGTGTGTGTTGCATGTGGGTGTGCGGTGCATGTGAGTGTGTGTTGCGTGTGGGTGTGCGGTGCATGTGAGCGTGTGTTGCGTGTGAGTGCACATTGCATGTGAGCGTGTGTTGCATGTGGGTGTGCGGTGCATGTGAGTGTGTGTTGCGTGTGGGTGTGCGGTGCATGTGAGCGTGTGTTGCGTGTGAGTGCACATTGCATGTGAGTGTGTGTTGCGTGTGGGTGTGCGGTGCATGTGAGTGTGTGTTGCGTGTGGGTGTGCGGTGCATGTGAGTGTGTGTTGCGTGTGGGTGTGCAGTGCATGTGAGTGTTGAGTGCTCATTGTGAGTGTGTGTGTTTTGTGTGTGCCTCTGACTTTCTGGCACCATCTCAGCAGACCCCAGTCAGGACTGTCAACGCCTGCTATTTAAACCCATGGTATCTTGGTCAGAACTGAAAATATTTTCACAGCTGTGTGAACAGTTGTGTTGTCCTTGCCTCGCTGAGGGCACCTCCCATCCAGGAACTGGACACAGCGAGAGCTGTGATTAATGGGGTGATGGTGGTGAAGTGGTCCAGGAATCCACAGGCCCAGACTAAAACTCGAGGGAGACAGGTTCAAATCCCTGGTCCAAATCACAGGCCCAAACTTACCATGGAAAATTTAAATTCAATTCATTAAAAAAACAACCCTGGAACTGAAAACTAATCTCAGTAATGGTAACCATGAAACTATCACCCATTGTTGTAAAAACCTATTGGGTTCACAAATGCCCTTTAGGGAAGGAAATCTGCCGTCCTTACCCGGTCTGGGCCTACATGTGGCTCCAGACCCTCAGCAATGTGGTTGACTCTTAAATGGCCTAACAAACCACTTAGTTCAAAGGCAATTGGGGATGGGCAACAAATGCTGACCTCGCCAGTGAAGCCCACATCCCATGAAAGAATAAACAAATAGCTGGGGCAGAGTTTTTATGTCCCGAGGGTCGGGCACACACCCGATCGGGCATAAAATCGCACGAGATGATGTCGGGCAAGCATTCCAATGTCATGGCACACTGACGCGATATTTCACTCAGCAAGCGAGCACACTAGTCAGAAGCACGCGCGCCGACAATGAAGCCCATTCATGGCGCAATTTGAACGTGAGTTTTCATGACCCGTCCCAACCTTAGGGCGAATCGGCCGGGCGGCCTTTACATTTCTCATGAAACCTAATCCAAGGGCCGGATGAAATCTCCGTTAAGGAAATAAAATAAAAAGGGATATCTGGGGGACAGCGTTTTTTACGAGGTCTGCTTTTCAGGCGCTTGGTTGTACGACGTGGACGTTTTGTGCAGCTTTTTTTTATGCTTTATTTTGTTATTTGCAGGTCTGCAGCCCTCCCCCCATCCCCCCCCCCAGAGGCAGCTGTCGGCCTTCAGGGGCTTTCTCGCAGCGCACACCCCACCCGCCCACAGTGATGTCCTCACCCGCCCTCTTCCCGCCCCCACCCCGGCAGCGCTGAGCCTTTCACACTCGCTGCCTGTGGATTGACCAGCGCAGCGTGAAATCGCGGCCGGGGGCCGATCGCGGTCAGGGGCCCCTTTCCCAGCTGCTCCCGGGCCCGCCCGATGGCGCCCGCCCAACGGGGGCAACAACCAGGCCCTGGGGCTTCTCCGCCAACCCACTGCAGGGGTTAATTCAGTACAATATCGAGTTGGCTTTCTCCAGTGTAGGAACGGTCAGTAAAGTCAGTTTGTTTAAGGCAATGGAACCTTGTTAGTGAAAAGATTACTCGCGAGGGTCGAATTTCAGTGGAGAAGGGTTGCTGGCTGCTGTAGCCTTCCCTCCAGTAGAAAAACTAGGTGGGCAAGCTTCATGTGTGGCTTAGACCTTGAGTGTTAAAAGGCAATTCAACAACGTAGGGCATCGTAGGCAAGCTGGATCCAGTCTTCATCCACTCACTGTAGAAATTCAGAGAATATCCTCAGCCTGATTTTAATGCCACGACCTCTCCCAGAAACACCTAGACCTGATTTAGTGTCCGGCTGTCGACCAACAGAGACAATTCACTCGGCACAGTGTGGAGACCAAGCTCAGGATCCAAAACAAAAACAGAAATACCTGGAAAAACTCAGCACGTCTGACAGCATCTGTGGAGAGGAACACAGTTAACGTTTCGAGTCCGAATGACTCTTCAACAGAACTAAGGAAAAATAGAAAAGAGGTGAAATATAAACTGCTTTAAGGGGGGGGGTGGGACAGGTAGAGCTGGATAGAGGGCCACTGATAGGTGGAGATTGCCAAACGATGCCATAGACAAAAGAACAAAGAGGTGTTGAAGGTGGTGATATTATCTAAGGAATGTGATAATAGGTGACATTAGGTTAGAAAGCAGGACGAGCAAGGTACAGATAGCCCTAGTGGGGGTGGGGTGGGGGGAAGGAATCGAAATAGGCTAAAAGGCAGAGATAAAACAATGGATGGAAATACATTTAAAAATAATGGAAATAGATGGGAAAAGAAAAATCTATATAAATTATTGGAAAAAAGGGGGTGGGATCGGAAAGGGGGCTGGGGATGGAGGAGAGAGCTAGATCACAAACTCTCCCCTCCATCCCCACCCCCTTTCCGATCCTCCCTTTTTTCCAATAATTTATATAGATTTTTCTTTTCCCACCTATTTCCATTATTTTTAAATGTATTTCCATCCATTGTTTTATCTCTGCCTTTTAGCCTATTTCGATTCCTTCCCCCCACCTCACCCCCACTAGGGCTATCTGTCCCTTGCTCGTCCTGCTTTCTACCCTTAATTAGCACATTCCTTAGATAATATCACCACCTTCAACACCTCTTTGTCCTTTTCTCTGTGACATCTTTTGGTTATCTCCACCTATCACTGGCCCTCTATCCAGTTCTACCTGTCCCACCCCCCCTTAAACCAGCTTATATTTCACCTCTTTTCTATTTTTCCTTAGTTCTGTTGAAGAGTCATATGGACTCGAAACATTAATACTGTGCTCCTCTCCGCAGATGCTGTCGGACCTGCTGAGTTTTTCCAGGTATTTCTGTTTTTGTTTTGGATTTCCAGCATCCGCAGTTTTTTTGCTTTTACCTTAAGATCAGGATCCTCCTGGCCTGCAGTCCGGCTCCGGCCGGATTGACCTCGTTCTACCCAGACTGACCCGCTTTCGCCAGGAATGAACCAGCTCCACTCAGAATGACCTTGTTTCACACTCGGGCCGAGCCAATTAACCAATTGGTCTTTCAGTGGAGCCGAAAAATAAATTTTAAAAATGTCCAAAGGAAGGATTTTACATGTTTGATCTTCTGGCATCTTCCCCAGTGCCAGTTTCAGAATGTACTAAATTACCCCAACAAACCAATCACAGACCATATGTCAAGTCTGTTAAGTCCCATAATCGATCTTCCATTTTACCAGCCAGATTTTCCTGTCACTCAATATAATTGTCCATCACTCTGACAAGCAGGCATTAATTGGTTATAACTAATTGAAGTGCCCTTCTCACTAATTACTGCACTGTCAGATATAGTAGGATATGTTGTTAAGTGAGCTCTGGTTGAATCAAAGGCTTGGTTCATTGAGGAATCAAACCAGGTTCTCCTACGTTCCTATTGTGATCCGATTTTAGTTCACTGTGCTGCGGGCATGTTGCCTTTTCACTCGCTTCACGTTAGGCGGCAGGTGAATCCTGCCTG
The DNA here is from genome assembly GCF_964194155.1 of Cetorhinus maximus. Lineage (NCBI taxonomy): Eukaryota > Metazoa > Chordata > Chondrichthyes > Lamniformes > Cetorhinidae > Cetorhinus > Cetorhinus maximus. The sequence goes on along the minus strand of NC_135880.1, from coordinate 222,805,220 downwards.
CAGGATTTTAAAAAGATACCTTACATTGAAGTGTAAATGCCATAATTATTCTCCCATCCCCCCACCGACACTCTGTCCCCTCCCCCCACTCTACCCTGACTGTTTCGTTCTCTTGCCTAGCCGCTTGAAACCTCCATGAGCACGAACAGCCCTTTGGTGCCTCACCCTGTGGCCATTCTTTCCAGATGCTGAACATATTCCACTGTGAAAGGCATCACCTTGGTGAACTGACAGGCAATTGGATTATTTTTATGCAATAGTTGTTGGTGCTGTGGAACACACACCTCGAAAGGACAGTGGAAACAGATTCCGCAGTAACTTTCAAAAGGGAATAAATACCCAAAGGAGAAATTGTGGGATCCAGGGGAAGGAGTGGGACTAACTGGATTGCTGGTCAAAAGTACAGACTAGATGGGCCAGATGGACACCTTCTGTGGCGCACAATCCTCCATTTCTTAGACTGTGAGCATTACTGAGCTGATTAGAAGGAGAGAGACAAACAAACATTAATCAGTGCAGTCGGTACTGCGCGGTTTGTGGTCGTTGGATGTTCCTTTGTGTTAATCCCACTCCCTCCCCCAGCAGAAGGTGATTCAGGCACCATAAATAGTCCGAGTGGAAGCAGTGCCGTCACCAAGAGCTCAGGTGCGGAATGGATATAAGGTCATCACTCAGCGTCAATAGAGAGGGGCGGCTGCGCTGTGCGGAGAGTGGAATTCACCAGGATCACTCTGAGTTACAAAAGCAACAGGTGGCCATTGTGAGAAAAAGCCAGGGTTTTAAAATAGAAGCGTCGGTTATTGTGCAGATCCAGGGCAGTGTTAGCACAGACTGGCTTGGAACATTGGCCAGTGAGACACAGCACAAAAATAATAACGTAACAATTCCAGAAGGAGCAGAGAAATGGCAGTGGCTTAGAAAAGGGATCAGCACAAGCACGATGGGCTAAATGGCCTCCTTCTGAACCAAGATTTCCGCCATTCTCGTGATGGGCATCGTCTGAAGCATATTTTTAAATTCTTTTCATGGGATGTGGGTATCGCTGGCTGGGCCAGCGTTTATTGCCCATCCCTAATTGCCCTTGAGGAGGTGATGGTGAGCTGCCTTCTTGAACCGCTGCAGTCCCTGTGGTGTAGGTACACCCACCGTGCTGTTAGGGAGGGAGTTCCAGGGTTTTGGCCCAGCGACAGTGAAGGAACGGCGATATATTTCCAAGTCAGGATGGTGAGCTTGCAGGTGGTGGTGTTCCCATGTGTCTGCTGCCCTTGTCCTTCTAGATGGTAGAGGTCGTGGGTTTGGAAGGTGCTGTGAGCTGTGTGGTGCATCTTGTCAATGGTACACACTGCTGCTACTGTTCCGTCAGTGTGGAGGGAGTGAATGTTTGTGGATGGGGAGTCAATCAAGCGGGGCTGATTTGTCCTGGATGATGTTGAGCTCCTTGAGTGTTGTTGGAGCTGCACTCGTCCAGGCAAATGCACTGCGTTATCAAACCCTTTAATCATCTGAAACTCCTCCATTCCACCCAAGCAAAGGGCAGTAAAGGACTGATTTTACCTTCTGGTGATTGTGGAGAGCAGATTTGTTGCCTGCCCTACAGGTCAGCCACGATCCGGTTGAAGGATAGAACAGCTTTGAAGGGCTGAATGGCCTCCTGTGCCTATCTTGCCTCACTTTCCCTTCACTGAAATCAACAGAGAGGAAGTCGGGCAGAGTGTATAACTAACTCACAATCAGCCACTGACTTTGTCTGCCATCGCTGAATGTTAAAATCGACAGCCAAACAAACTTCACAATGTAGTTTAAATACAAGTCGAGTATCCAGCATCCAAAGCCCTCGATTACGTTCTGGATTTGAGATAATTTCGGTTTTCGGATGTTGCATTTCGGCCCAGGCCTACTTACATTACGATCGCTGGAGTCTAGGCTAGCTACAGTCTAAAGTAAATAAAATGGTGGAAAAGTAAGATGTATCACTGAATGATAAATACCGGGTACACGTAATAAGCTCCCATCTGTGGCGCCATCTGCAATTCTGCTTGTAAGAGAGGGTTCAGAGTATCGATGTGCAGGCAGACAACTAGACTTCCCACTCTAAAGGTTGGGTGTGGTCGGCGATGTTCGTGTCAGCTTGGGTCATGTGGGCTCAGGTCAGGGACTTGCCCCGCTGAAGGTCGATGAGGTTCAGATGTGCTTTTTGTAGGTGTTCGGTTTTCGGGTTTACAAATAAAGGATACTCAGGCTGTAGTTAAATGGTCAGGCACGCCATGTTCGGGAGCATATACCCAACCACCAGAGGGAGCCAATGAGCTACAGACTGTGTGAGGGAGCGAGGCCGGAGAGTTTACATCGGGCCACCCGTTAAATGCTCAGACATGGCAGCTGAGCACAGGCAACCACAAGCGTATGGTCCTCCTCCCCTTGTCCTCTGAATCGGAAAGCCGTGGCTTCGAGTCCCACCCCAGAGACCTGAGCCGAAAATCCAGGCCGACACTCAAGTGCAGTGGTGAGGGAGTGCTGCAGTGTCAGAGGTGCCGCCTCCCAGACGAGATAGTAAACCAAGTCTGACCTCTCACCTGGATGGAAATGATTCCAACTGAGCGGGACATGGAGGTGGGAGTTTTACCACCGAGCCACAGCTAATCTAAAGGACTGTTAAAACTCTGTAACTTTGTTACCCAGAGCACGTGCCAATTAGAACTATATAGGTGACGGGTCCTGATTTAAATCTGCCCACTGGGGTTCGTTATGTAGACATGTATCCCCTGACTTCCAATATCCAAAGGGTCCGTTCATCCTCAGCACCCTCTTCAAGGCCCTTCAAAAGTGAATTGTATCATTGTGTGAAGCCAAAACATTTGCAGGGCTACAGGAAAAAGGGCTGAATGGCCTCCTTCTGTGCTGTAACCGTTCTCTGACTCTACAGTGTGGGGCGGGATTGGAAAACCCAAGCTTCAATGGTGGAGTGATTAAATTCAGGGATGCGAGAGAGGCCAGAATTGGAGGAGCGCAGAGTTCTCAGAGGGAAGAGAGATAGCGAGGGGCGGGGCCATGGGGGGTGGTGGGGATTGGAAAATGAGGAGAATTTTAAAATCGAGAGACGTTGTTGGATTGGGAGCCAACGTATGTCAGCAAGTCGGCCGATGAGGCAGGTGGTTAGTATGAACTGGCCGGTCTGGGAATAAGAAAGCTGAGAGAGTCGATGTCTGCTGTTCCAACCACATGGTGTAACCTGTCAGTAAGCATAGGGCTCATTTTATCACAAGTCTAGAGACAACAGATGGCTTCAGCTAGTCACTCTTTGAGTGTTTGAATAATGTGTAGCATTTTTCTAGAATATACAAAGGGGCTGAGTTCAGGATCCGAGACTCTGGTTATAGTGAAGTCGGTGGGTGGACCTCTCTCCCCTGAGCTCAAACCTTGATCTGGGAACATTCTAGGAGCACAAAATTGTACCTTGTTGACAAGGAAGGGTAATTTTTTAATCCACTTTACTCCCATATTACAATGAGCTCTCAAAGAGGCTGCTGTTCTAACATGAACAGTATCGTCACTAGGTTGTTTTTCTATACTGGATGTCAGCGTGATTCAGTGGTAACACTGCTATCAATGAGTCAGAAGGTTGTTGTGATTCATGTCCCACTCCAGAGATTTGAGCATGTAATCTAGGCTGACACTCACGCTGCAGGACCGAGGGAGTGCTGCACTGTCGGAGGTGCCACGTTTTTGGATGAGACGTTAAACCAAGTCTGCCCTCTCGAGCGTTTGCAACAGGTTCCATAGCATAATTTCGAGGAAGAGTAGGGGAATGTGATATTTATCACTCAATCAACATCACAAAAACAGATAATCTGGTCATTATTACATTGCTGTTTGTGGGAGCTTGCTGTGCACAAATTGGCTACACATCTCCTGACTACACTTCAAGTAGCGCATCATTGGCTGTAAAGTGCTTTGGGATGTCATATGGTCATGAAAGTATCGTAATGCAAGCCTGCCTTTCTTTGCTTGAACACTGTTGAGGTCTGATAACCCATCACGCTGTGTGTGTGTACATTCCCTGTAGTGGTGAAGATGCATCACTGTTGGATCAGGGTGAATTGGGACAAAATGTGTGTGTAGCCAAGACTAGTTTTCAGAAGATGTCAACCCATCCCCTCTTTCTTTCTTTATTTATTTGTTTATGTCATTACATTTTTCTCTTCTGTGGATAAAAACAGGTCATTTTGCACAACTGACCCATGCTGGTGTGAAAACTCCACATGAGTCTCCTCTCACCCTCTTCATGTCAGACAAACAGCACTTCTTTCTATTCCTCCCTCCCTCATGTACTTATCCAGCTTCCCCTTAGGTACGTCCATACTCCTCACCTCAGCCCCTCCCTGTGACAGCGAGTTCCGCACTCTCTCTCTGGGTGAAGGAGTTTCTCCTCAATCCCTTATTGGGTTTATAAGTGACTGTTTTATATTTATGACCCTCTGATTCTGATCTCCTCAGTAGAGTAGAACAGTCTATCTTATCAAAAGTCTTCTTATCTTGTAGGCCTCTGTCAGTTTTCTAGAGAAATGTTTACCAGCCCTTTCAATGTTTCCTGATGTTATAGTCTCTCCATTCTAGTTAAAGATTGTGGATTCTCCCTAAGCAAGTGTTCCCCCAGACAGTGCCAGTAACAAACGAGGCTGCCTCTCTCCCCACTATTGCAACTTATACCCTGGAGGAAGGCGATGAGACCACATTGTTCCTCACAGGAGACGAGGCAGAGAGAATCTGACGACCACATTCACAGGCATCTAGGTGGCTTACTAAGAGGGTCCCTGTGAGCAGGACTGTCTAACCACATGCTCGACCTATGTCTTGCTTGTGGGATCTTGCTGTCCACAAAACTGAAGTCCCCTTCACCCACACAACACCAGTCATAGCAGCTCAAAAGCAATTCCTTGGCTGTGAGGCACTGTCTTGAGAATCACGTTGTAGTCCTATCACATAGAATCATAGGATCCTACAGCACAAAAGGAGGCCATTCAGCCCATCGTACCTGTGCTGGCTCTTTTGAAAGAGCTATCCATTTAACTCCACATCTTTCCCGTAGCCCTGAAAATATCTCCCCTTAGCGTATTTATTCAGTTCCAAATTTCAATACCAGTTCTTTCATTAAACCCATTTGTATTTAGGAATGATGACACGATTCAGAAAAGAAACGAAGCAACCCCACCCCCCCGCCCCAACCTTGATATAAAGAAAGACTTGCATTTATATAGCACCCTTGATGACCTTAGGACATCCCAAAGTGCCTTTGAGCCAATGAAGTACCGTTTGAAGTGCAGTTATTGTTGTAATAGAGGAAACACAGTTTGTGCACAGCAAGATCCCACAAAGAGCAATGTAATAATGAGCAGATGATCTGTTTAAGTGTCGTTGTGTAAGGGATAACTATCAGACCCGGAAACTGTGGAGGACTCGCCTGCTCGTCTCCTAATAATGCAGTCGGTTGTTTTACATTCACCTGAGATTGGAGATGGGGTCTTAGTTTACCCTCTCATCCCAAAATCATGAGCTTTACATCCTTGAGATAGTCCCATGCACTTTGCAGTTAATTAATTATGATGCACTGCAGGAACTCACCAAGGCTCCTTAGGCAGCACCTTCCAACCCCACGACCGCTGCCACCTAGAAGGACATGGGCAACAGACACATGGGAACACCACCACCTGGAAGTTCCCCTCCAAGTCACTCACCATCCTGACTTGGAAATATATCGGCCGTTCCTTCACTGTCACTGGGTCAAAATCCTGGAACTCCCTCCCTAACAGCACTGTGGATGTACCTACACCACAGGGACTGCAACGGTTCAAGAAGGCAGCTCATCACCACCTTCTCAAGGGCAAGTAGGGATGGACAATAAATGCTGGTCTAGCCAGTGACACCCACATCCCATGAACTGATAAACAAAAAATTAGTTTTGAAATATTATCTCGCTTATTTAGGCAAATATGGCAGCCAGTTCGCAGTATCTAATTTTTGGCTACTGGCTTTAAAAAAGACCAATGCAGCTCTCTGATTCTTTCACTATGACAGCCTCAGAGTCATGAAATGATGTGAGTGGTGACCTCCCAGGTTGCAATGAGACCACAATTTCCTGTACTCTGCACAGAATTTCATCCGTTTTAACCTTTTAAATCTTCTCTGCGTTTTCCTTAATTTGCCCATAAATAAAAAGCAGCCTGGGTTGTGAGCTGGGCACATTGGGATGGTGGGAAGGTTGTTTGCAAAGAGGCGGGATCGTTCCAGTGTGTTCCAGACACACAAAAGCCCAAAACAAAAATAAAAATACCAGCAGGTCTGAGAGCATCTGCGGAGAGGAGCACAGCTAACGTTTCGAGTCCGAATGACTCTTCAACAGAACCAAGGAAAAATAGAAAAGAGGTGAAATATAAGCTGGTTTAAGGGGGGGGTTGGGACAAGTAGAGCTGGATAGAGGGCCAGTGATAGGTGGAGGCAAAGAGGTTGCCAAAGATGTCATAGACAAAAGGGCAAAGAGGTGTTGATGGTGGTGACATTAGCTAAGAAATATGCTAATGATGACATTAAGGGTAGAAAGCAGGACAAGCAAGGTACAGATAGCCCTAGTGGGGGTGGGATGGGGGGAAGGGATCGAAATAGGCTAAAAGGTAGTGATAAAACAATAGATGGAAATACATTTAAAAATAATGGAAATAGGTGAGAAAAGAAAAATATAAATAAATTATTGGAAAAAGGGGGATTGGAAAGAGGGTGGGGATGGAGGAGAGAGTTCATGATCTAAAATTGTTGAACTCAATATTCAGTCTGGAAGGCTGTAAAGTGCCTAGTCGGAAGATGAGGTGCTATTTCTCCAGTTTGCGTTGAGCTTCACTGGAATATTGCAGCAAGCCAAGGGCGGACATGTGGGCATGAGAGCAGGGTAGAGTGTTGAAATAGCAAGCGACAGGGAGGTCTGGGTCATGCTTGCAGGCAGACCGAAGGTGTTCCGCAAAGCAGTCACCCAGTCTGCGTTTGGTCTCTCCAATGTAGAGCAAACCGCATTGGGAGCAACGAATGCAGTAGACTAAATTGAGGGAAGTGTGAGTGAAATGCTGCTTCACTTGAAAGGAGTGTTTGGGCCCTTGGGCTCCCCTCAAACCCCTTGACCCTTGTTGACCCCTCTCTCTCTCCTTGACCTTCTTTCTCCCCTCGATCCCCTCTCTTTCCTTGACTCCCTCTCACCACTCGACCTCCTCAACCCCCTTTCTCCACGTGAGCATCCTCTCACTCCTCCACCCCTCTCTCTCTCCCATCTGCTCTCTCTCCCCTTGACCCCCCTCTCTCCTCAACCTCCTCTCTCCCCGTGACCCCTCCCTCTCCTCCACGCCCTCTCTCTCCCCTCGATCCCCTCTCTCCCCTCAACCCACCCCAATCCCCCTCTCTCCCCCCGACTCCCTCTCTACCCACGACCCTCCTCCATCGCTTCAACCTCCTCTCTCTCCCCTCAACCCTCTCTCTCCCCTCGACCCCCTCTCTCCCCTCGACCCCCTCTCTCCCCTCGACCCCCTCTCTCCCCTCAATCCTGTCTCTACCCGCGAGCCCCTCTCTACCTGTGATCCTCCTCCCTCCCATCGACCTCCCCTCTCTCTCCCCCCTCAATCCCATGAGTGAGTGCTAGACAGCCAATGAGGTAATTCCTAAGCATAGTCACTATTGTAATGTAGGAAACATGGCAGTCGTTTAATGCACAGCAAGATCCCACAGCCGGGGACTCTTCTTAAATAGACTCTTTGGGTTGTTTGCTGTTTTTTAAACAGACTGTTTTATTTCTTGCTGTAAAATAGACTGTTTGCTGCGAGTCCTGCTGTAAATCCCACCCCGCCTCCAACTCATTGGCTGACACAGTGGGGTCAAGAGATTAATGGCTCAGTGGGATAGGGTCACTTCACTCATCCACATCATTGTTGAGACACTTTGATGGGTGGGTGTGGGGGGGTGGGGGGGGGAATTCATTTGCTTGCCAGAGAATGCAGTAATATCGGAGTGCAAACCACACACTGTCATTGAGTAGCACAGGGGGCATGTAGAGGGCAGAACTCCCCCCCAGTGAAGACTCTCCCCCTGCCACACACCATCCCCCCCCCCCCACCCCAACCCCCTCCCACCCGCCCCCCACCACCTTACTATTCATGTAGATCTTGTGCAGTCAGCTGGCAGGAGTTGATTGTAACCCACAGATGCGGCAGGTCCATTCGAGGGACTGGACACAGGACAGCTGTGTGGGGGTGGGGTGGGGAGGTGAAAAAAAACAGGCCGAGATAAAACAAAACCGAGCAGAAGAGAAAGTTGTGTTGCTGTCGCAGGGTGAAAAGCTCAGCCAGGCAATCGCTTTAACAGTGTTGTTTTACAATGGAGAACACCCCTCGGCCAGGGACTGAGAGAACAAAGGCAGCTCAGGAGAGAGACAACAAGCTGACAGACAGTGCCTGGTTTTACTGGCATGCTTATCCTAACCAGCATATCAACAGAGACTGGGCCAAGACTGGTGACATTCTCAAGCAGGTAATGGTTTGGGAGATGGGGGTGGGATTGGATTTACTCAGAAGGTGATAGTTGCTGAGACTCTTTTTGTTGAAGAGTTTCCTTGCAGCGTTGGGTGAACTTGCCAATGTAATGCTACCAGCAAATCAATCCGAGATACGGTGTAGTAATGCACAAACTCTTCAGCTAAAACATCAGACTCACGGCAGATAGAGTAAAAATTTCATCATCCTAAATATTCAACATCTGCTCCTGATGTGATCTCTGGGCATTATATTGGGATTACTAGGAGATAGCAAGAGATTCCGGAATGATTTTCCAGTTTAAGATTCCCTTTCTCAGCACTTCAATTCTCTCTCTCGGCTAATTGTCTCCTTTCAAGTGTGTGAGGTGATTTTTTTTTATATAATTGAGTTTGTGCTGTGCAATATCAGTAGAAACTGTTTCAAGTTGATGTGAAATTCCCTTGTTGCTATTTTATCGCGGCATTTATTTTACCATTTCCATTTTAAATTTCTTTTTAAATCTAATTGAGGGGTTTGTGAGGTTTATACAGAGAATAACGACACCTGGGAGTGAGTTACAGATTGGAATCTAATCGAGGGGTTTGGGGGTTTATATATAGAATAACAGCTACCTCGGTGTGAGTTACAGACTGGAATCTAAACTAGGAGTTCAGAGGGTTTATATACAGAATAACAGATACCCGGGAGTGAGTTACAGTCTAGACTCTAACCGAGGTGATTCGGGGGGTTTATATGCAGAATAACAGATACCCGGGAGTGAATTACAGTCTAGATTCTAACCGAGGAGTTCGAAGGATTTGCAAATACCCTGGAGTGAGTTGCAGGCTGGAATCTTAATTGAGAGGTTCGAAGGTTTTACATTTAGAATAACAGATACCCCAGACTGAGTTACAAACTGGAATCTAATCAAGGGGTTCTGGTAGTTTATATGGAATTACACAATGTGCATTTTCACATGGGCACCTCCATTTGTAACTGTTGCTTTCTATTTCTGATTGATTGCGTAGATATAAATGAAGGAGTGTTTTCTGATTTGTACTGCTGCACTGACTTCCACTTTCGTTATTAACCTATCAGAGGCACTGCTGTGAATAATCAAAGCTTTAGGAGATCTCTGCAGGAAGATCAGGATGCCAAGGTCCCAGAACAGTAAAGGGAAGAAGGTTTATGATTCCATTGAAGGCTCCCATTTCAATTTGCCCAACCACCTCCGTGTCTGAAACCCCCTCACTCTCTCTTCCCACACTCTTCCTCAGCAGCTTCCTCCCTGGAGCTGAGGGCGAGGGAGGTTTTTCAACCCAGTTGGTTCTGATATTCTGTGCGAGCCTGGTGGGGTCCCCAGCTGTTCCCCACTCAGCTATTCCCTCATGAAGTGCGGCACCGATCAGCTGTCTTCCTGACTTCTCAGTGAGTGATCAAAGGAACAACTACCGGCAGCTGCACAAACAGCACTAATCGGATGTGAAAGGTGCTCAGTCTGTGCCTTCCGATTTGGGAGTTTTAGTTAATGATTATCACCGTTTGATTGGATCATTTCAGGCCGTGGAGAGAGGCAACTGTAACATTGATAAAGATTTCTCTTGTGTTTAGGAGAATCAAGTTGATTGATTCTTTGTGATGGGTAATGATTGATTTATCTTTTGACAGCAACCATAAAATAGAAGATTGGCTAGCTAACAGGAAGCAGCGAGTAGGCATAAATGGGTCTTTTTCGGGTCGGCAAGATGTAATGAGTGGTGTGCCACAGGGGTCAGCGCTGGGGCCTCAAGTGTTTACAGTTTATATAAATGACTTGGGTGAAGGGATGGGTGGGATGGTTGCCAATAGGTAGGAAAGTAATTTGTGAAGAGGAAATAAGGAGGCTACAAAAAAGATATAGATAGGTTAAGTGAGTGGGCAAAGATCTGACAAATGGAGTATAATGTGGGAAAATGTGAAACTGTCCATTTTGACAGGAAGAATAAAAGAGACATATATTATCTGAATGGTGAGAGATTGCAGAGCTCTGAGATGCGGAGGGATCTGGGTGTCTTAGTGCATGAATCGCAAAAGGCTAATATGCAGGTAGAGCAAGTAATTAGGAAAGCGAATAGAATGCTATCATTTGTTATGAGGGGAATTGAATACAAAAGTAGGGAGGTTATGCTTCAGTTTTACAGAGCACTAGTGAGACCACATCTGGAGTACTGTGCACAGTACTGGTCACCTTATTTAAGGAAGGATGTAAATGCTTTGGAAGCAGTTAAGAGAAGGTTTACTAGACTAATACCTGGAATGGGCAGGTTGTCTTATGAGGAAAAGTTGGACAGGCTAGGCTTGTATCTGCTGGAGTTTAGAAGAGTAAGAGGCGACTTAATTGAAACATATAAGATCCTGAGGGGACTTGACAGGGTGGATGTGGAGAGGATGCTTCCTCTTGTGGGAGAATCTAGAACTAGAGGTCACTGTTTAAAAATAAGGGGTCACTCAATTAAAACAGATGAGGTGAAATTTTTTCACTCAAAGGGTCTTGAGTCTTTGGAACTCTCTTCCTGAAAAGATGGTGGAAGCAGAGTCTTTGAATATTTTTAAGGCAGAGTTGAATAGATTATTGACAAGCAAGGGGGTGATAGGTTATCGGGGTTTGGTGGGATGCAGATTTGAGGTTACTATCAGATCAGCCATGATCTAATTGACTGATGGTGCAGACTCGAGGGGCCGAATGACCTACTCCTGATCCTTGTTCGTATCCATTTAATTTAAACCTTAAAGCAAAAAATTGCATTCATGTAGCGCCATGTGTGACCTCAGGGTGCCCTATTAGCGTTTCATGATTCATGAAGTTCTTTTTGAATTGCGGTCACTATGTGATGTCAGAAGCCCTGCAGCCAGTTTGCACACAGAGAGCTCCCACAAACAGTAATGTGATAATAACCAGATAATCTGTTTTAGTGATGTTGGTTGAGGGATAAATATTGGTCAGAAATCCCTTAACCTTCTTCAAATAGTTTTGTGAGATCTTGTACCATCCACCTGAGAGGGCAGGATGTCCAACCTGAAAGATGGCACTCTGACAGTGCAGCACTCCCTCAGTACTGCACTGGAATTTCAGCCTAGGTTTTCATGCTAAAGGGTCAGGGGTGGGTCTTGAACCCACAACCTTCTTACTCAGAAGAGAGAATGTTCCTCGCTGAGCCACAGCTGACACCCAAACTGACACGTAGTGCACCTTTAAGTAAGTAAAACCACCCCAAAGCATTTCACAGGGGCATAGCCAGACCAAATCTGAACCAAAGAAGGAGATATTAGGAGAGGTAACTAAAAGCTCAAAGAGGTTGGCTTTGAGTAGCATCTTAAAGGAGGAATGAGAGGGCTAGAGGGACGTGGGGAGGAAACTCCAGAGCTTAGGGCTGAGTTAGGTGAAGGCATGGCCATCGAGGGTGTGGCGAAGGAAGTGGGCAATGTACAAGAGTCCAGAATTGGAGGAAGGCAGACAAGAGCCAACCAGGTTTTATTACAAAACAAAAATAAAAATAAAAATACCTGGAAAAACTCAGCAGGTCTGGCAGCATCTGCGGAGAGGAACACAGTTAACGTTTCGAGTCCGTATGACTCTTCAACAGAAGAGTCTGTTCTGTTGAAGAGTCATACGGATTCGAAACGTTAACTGTGTTCCTCTCCGCAGATGCTGCCAGACCTGCTGAGTTTTTCTAGGCATTTTTATCTTTATTTTTGTTTTGGATTTCCAGCATCCGCAGTTTTTTGCTTTTATCTCAGGTTCTATTACATTTCAGGCGGAAGGAATTGCCAAGCTATCTGTTCTCCCTCTTTCGAGGTTGTTGTATATTTCCTGCATTTTCTGTTTTCGATGGCAGCAACAAAGAGGCTTTTCAAATGTGCGCTGCCCTCATGCCACTGGTGGGGAGCACCCCCTTAAATCTCTCTGGAGGCAGGAAAATGACCTCATTTCCCTCACAGCGCTCTGGCCAAAGACAGCAATGCAAAGATGCGTTTGAAAGGTGCAGCTGAGCTTATTTAAAAGACAAGATAACTCAACTATGCTTCTCCCCAAAGCAGGATTCCATTCTCTTCAGTGATTGTGTCCCTGAGTATTTGTAGATCAGTCAACATAAGCTGACTTACCTTGGACAGTGCAGCTTGTTTGAGAGTTGATGAAAGGGTATTAAGAGGTTATATCGGAAAGAATTTACACGGACATGTTGTGTAGCACGCTGCCTTAGATGGGTTTCTTTCTGTGTTGCTGCCCTCGACCCAGACCCAGCTTCAGAGCAGGAGTTTGAACAGGACTGTTGAGGTGTAATCGTGCACAGATAGGGATGATCAGTGAACGGGGAGAGAGATGGAAGATTCAAGAAGGACTGCATGTTGAACGGACAGTGAACGAGATGGAGGGTGTGAGAGAGGTGCTTTTATAAAAGTTTTTTAGTTTAGCCTGGCCTCAGTACTCATGCTGGTGAATCATTTCTACAGACCCACAGTAGGCTTGCCTCAGTGTATATTATCCTGGGGATGTCCCCTTAAAAAGTCATTCTTATACTTGAATGACTTGCTGGAGGGCCATTTAGGTTTAATCATAGAAAGTGGAGCTGGTGGGTTTTTTCCTTATATTCCTTCACGGGATGTGGGAGTCATTGTCATGACCAGCATTTATTGCCCATCCCTAATTACCCTTGAGAAGGTGGTGATGAGCAGCCACCTTGAACCACTGCAGTCCCTGTGGTGTAGGTACACCCACAATGCTGCTAGGAAGGGAGTTCCAGGATTTGACCCAGCGACAGTGAAGGAACGATGATATAGTTCCAAGTCAAGATGTGTTTGGCTTGGAGGGAAACTTGTAGATGGTGGTGCTCCCATGTGTCTGCTGCCCCTGTCCTTCTAGGTGGTAGAGGTCACAGGTTTGGGAGGTGCTGTCGAAGGAGCCTTGGTGAGTTGCTGCAGTGCATCTTGTAGATGGTACACACTGCTGTCGCTGTGCGTTGGTGATGGAGGGAGTGGATGCTGAAGGTAGTGGATGGGGTGCCAATCAAGCGGGCTGCTTTGCCCTGGGTGGCATTGGGCTTCTTGAGCATTATTGGAGCTGCACTCATCCAGGTAGGTGGGCAGTATTCCATTGCACTCCTGAACTTTTATAGGCCAGACTGGGTAAAGGTGGCAGGTTTCATTTCCTGGGGACATTAATGAAACAGTTGGGGGCTTTGATGACAGTCTGACAATTCCACCTTCCTTCTTGTCTTGTAAAACCCGCAAGAGACCAGGTCGCTTGAATTTAATTCACAACCTGCTGTGATGAGATTTTGAACTCACAATCAACAACCTTCTGAGGTCATACATTTAGGGAGGTCTAACAGTTACAGGGATTACACAATAAATGGGAATATACTAAGAGGGGTAGATGAAGTGAGAGATCTTGGCATACAAGTACACAGGTCCCTGAAGGCAGCAGTTCAAGTAGACAAGGTTGTAAAGAAGGCATATGGAATGCTCTCCTTCATTGGCAGAGGTATAGAATATAAAAGTAAGGATATAATGTTGGAATTGTGTAAAACACTGGTGAGGCCACAACTGGAGTATTGTGTGCAGTTCCGGTCACCACATTACAGGAAGGACGTAACAGCTCTGGAGAGAATGCAGAGGAGGTTTACAAGAATGTTGCCAGGGTTAGAAAAGTGTAGCTACGAGGCGAGTTTGGATAGGTTGGGGTTATTTTCCTTAGAACAAGGAAGGCTGAGAGGTGACTTGATTGAGGTGTACAAAATTATGAGGGGAATAGATAGAGTGGACAGGATAAAATTGTTTCCCTTGATGGAGAATTCTAGAACCAGGGGACATAGATTCAAGATAAGTGGCAGAAGGTGTAGGGGGGACATGAGGAAGAACTTTTTTACGCAGAGGGTAGCGGGTGTCTGGAATTCGCTGCCCAAGTTGGTGGTAGAGGCAGAAACTTTAAAAAGTACCTGGATCTGCACCTTAAGTGCTGTAAGCTGCAGGGCTATGGGCCGAGTGCAGGAAGGTGGGATTAGAAAGGGCACCTGGGTGTCCTCGGGCTGGAATGGACAAGATGGGCTGAATGGCCTCCTTCTGTGCTGTAACTTTTCTATGGTTCTATGGTTCTATCTCAGCACTCTCTTCAATTGGAGCCTTTTGAACATCCCAGACTTTAATTGCTCCACCTTTGGTGGCTGTGACTTCAGCTGCCTGGCTACTAAACTCTGGAGTTCCCTCCCTAAACCGGTCCACCTATCTTCTCTCCTTTAAGACGCTCCTTAAAACCTGCCTCTTTGATCACCTGCTCTAATATCACCAAATTTTGTTTGATAAAGCTCCTGTGAAGTGCCTGGGGGTGTTTTACTACGTTAAAGAAGCTATATAAATGAATATCGCGCTTGTTGTATCAAGTCTAACAGTACAAATACCTTGATCTGTCTCAGCGATACTGGGCTCCCTGAACGCCAATCAAAAAGAAGACTGATATAATGGGCTCTGCTAAGGTGTTTTAAACTGGGAATAAGCTACAAGGATCACATCAGCCTCTTCAGGTCCCGTTCGTTCTTGTGTTTCTGTCGATGGCTTTTCTTTATATGACCGCGTTGGGGTGACAGGAGACTTGACAAGGATGTCCTGGTCGGATAATGTTACTGTGGAACTTCTGCCTGTTAGCCAGAGCTATTGGGTTACTGTAAACTACAGAGGTTAATTCATTGTGGAAATAACCTTAACCATGTAAAGTTTTGTTAGTTCCAGTGGTTCTGTTTTCACTATGGATTAAAACCAGATAGATTACTAGAGAACATCTTAAACCAGTATTAGCTCTCAGTATACTGGGTGTACTTTCTGAAGGTTTGCAGGGTTCAGTTGAGGTTTGATGTGACTGAATGCATTGATTCAGATAATTAACAGTTTTAGGAAAAGGAAAAAGCCAATAGGCCCAAACAAGAGCCACTCCTTTTCTCACAGATCAACCGCACCTATCCATCTTCTTGCACTCCTACCTTCTCCAGAGAGTCTTCCAGCTGTCCCTTGGACTCGCTTGCACCTGGTGTTTTAATATCCCGCAATCTTACTCCATCACTCAATCATCCTGTGGGTGAAAACGTTCCACTTGATTTCCCATCTTACGGCTCACTTCCTTGTGTTTGACTTTGCCTCTGGTAAGTCAGTCGTGCTCTCTGGTACCTCAAGGGGGAGGGAGGGGAGAACCAGAAGATTAGGGTAGCGGGCAGTTCAACCTTGCTTCAAGATATCACCGACACAGCCAAATCGTCTGAGAGATTTTAAAAAATTATTATTCTCACCTCTGAGAGTAACGCTAAAAAGAAAAATAGAATGCATTTATACAAAAAATAATTCCAGGCTAACACCCCGAGCAGCGCTGAGGGAGTGCTGCACTGGCAGATCTGTCAGGCTGCTGAGGGCTCCTCTGCCCATCTCAAGTGTATAGTTGCCAACTCTCCAAAATTGGCCTGGAGTCTCCAGGAATTGAAGATCAATCTCCAAGACACTGCTGTGTGCAACCCTGGAGAAAAAGCATAGGGAGATTTAAGAAGATTGGCTTTTTTTTTGTAATTTTCTTTTGAACATTTCTCTTTAGCAGATATAAAAATATTGACAATGGGAATATAAAGGCTGTTTGGCTGACAGTCAACATCATCCAGTTGGGTAGTGAATCTTTTTGCTTTCCAATTGGCATAGAAAGGCAGTGAGTCACAAGGATGGATGTGTTGGCCGACAACTGGCTGGAGTGTGTGGGGCAAGTCATGTGATGAAACCTCCAGGGATACATTTAATCATAGTTGGCAACCCTACTGATGCGGATGTGAAAACAATCCCAAGGCATTATTTCAAAGGAGAGCAGGGGAATCATCCCCAGTGTTCTGAGCCCATATTTATTCAACAGCAAATACCTAGGTACTGATTATCTGATCATTATCATGTTGCTACTTGTGGGAGCTTGCTGTGTGCAAATTGACGGCTGCATTTCCTACAGTGCAACAAAAGTATTTCATTGGCTCTATAGCACTTTGCGAGATTGTGAAAGGTGCTATCTAAATGCAAGTTCTTTTATTGAAAGCACAAAGTCATTTAGCCTCATCCGTTGCTGTGGAACCTGCCCTGCAGTAGAATGGAGGCCACCGGGGTTACAGAATGGCACCTTCCTGAAGTGACGCTTTGAGGGGTATCAGGTGAAGTGCAGCTCATGCCCCTGATGAGCGAGTTCCATAGAAATTATAATGAAGAGTCCTCATCCTTTCCCATTATAGAATCCTACAGCCCAAGAGGAGGCCACTTGGCTCATCATGCCAGTGCCAACTCTTTGGAGAACTTTCCAATCAGTCCCATTTCTCCAGAATCCTGTAAATCTTTCCTTTCAAGTATTTATCCAATTCCCTTTTGAATCTTGCACTGGCCTTTCAGGCAGCACATTCCAGATCTTGACAGCTCACTGTGTAAAAGCTTGTTTGCTCATGTTGTTTCTGGTTCTTTTGATGCTTACTGACTCTGCTACCTTTGGTGACAGTTTCTCCTCATTTGCTCTTCAAAACCCTTAATGATTTTAAACCTCTATCAAATTTACATGCAAACATACGAACTAGGAGCAGGATTAGGCCACTCAGCCCTTCGAGCCTGCTCCGCCATTCAATAAGATCATGGTTGATCTGATTGTAACCTCAACCCCACATTCCGCCTACCCCCAATAACCTCTCACCCTTTTGCTTATCAAGAATCTATCCAGCTTAAAAATATTCAAAGAATCTGCTTCCACTGCCTTTGCTGAAGAGAGTTCCAAAGACGCACTGCCCTCTGGGAGAAAAAAATTCTCCTCATCTCTATCTTAAATGGGAAACCCCTTATTTTTAAACAATAACCTCTAGTTCTAGATTCTCCCACAAAAGGAAACATCCCCTCCACATCCACCATGTGAAATCCCCTCAGGAGCTTATATGTTTCAGCCAAGTTGCCTCTTACTCTTCTAAACGCCAGTGGATACAAGCCCAGCCTATCCAAGCTTTCCTCATATGACATCCCACACAATCCAGATATTAATCTAATAACCCTTCTCTGAGCTGCTTTCTCGTAACCTCTCTGTTCTAAGTAACAATCCCAGATTTTCCAGTCTCTCCACATGAATTGCAGTCCCTCATCCCTAGAACCATTCGAGTTCACCTCCTCTGCACCCTCTCCAAGACCTTATCATCCTTCCTAAAGTGGGGTGACCAGAATTGAGCGCACTAATCCAGCTGAGGACTAAGCAGGGTTTTATAACGGTTTAAGTAAATTCCCTTGCTTCTCTATTCCTCTAACAACAAAAGCCAAGGAACCCTCATAACAGCCTTCCCAGCTCATCCTGCCATCCTCAAAGATTTGTTTACGTAGGAAAATATATTTAGTTAACAAGTCTTTCAAAAAGATTGCTCCCACTTTGAAGAAATTCAATGAGTATAAAATGCTGCCTATAAAATGATTCTCTCTCTTCCGCCTTCTCTTAAGAAGTATGGGAGATATCATTTCATTGGCACTAAGTGGTCATGGCTGAGACCAGCCAGTAAATGTTGGCAGGCTTCAGCTACAGGAAGAGTATCTCAGTCGGATCCTGCCTTTGCCTGACCTCCACAAGCACACATTTTCCTGCAGGACTCTCTGCTTAGCGGTCTGGAGCCCAGGAGAATTGAAAAGTAGAGACATTATTGCTAAACTTGTAGCAAACCTTAATTAGACCACAGCTGGAATACACTCTGCTGGTGGCCATACTGCATTATGAACAGGATATGGAGGCACTGGAGAGGGTGCAGAGCAGATTTACAAGAAAGACACCAAACAATGAGGTTATACCCATCAAGGGAGGATTGCCAAGCTGCGGCACTTTGCAAGAGAAGGCTGAGTGCTTTTTCCTTTATTGGGATGTGGGTGTCACTGACAAGGCCAGCATTTGTTGCCCATCCCTTATTACCTCTAAACAGAGTGGCTTACTAGGCCATTTCAGAGGGCAGATAAGAGTCAACCACATTAGTGTGGATCTGAAGTCACATATAGGCCAGACCAGGTAAGGATGGCAGATTTCCTTCCCCTAAAGAGCATTAGTGAACCAGATGGGTTTTTACAGCAATTGATGATAGCTTCATGGTCACCATTATGGAGACTAGTTTTCAATTCCAGATTTTTCGTCAACTGAATTTAAATTCCACCAGCCACTATAGTGGGATTTGAACCCATGTCCCCAGAGACACACAATTACTAATCCAGTGTCATTACCACTAAGCCACCATCTCCCCCTGTTAGGTGTGACCTCATCGAGGTCTTTAAAATTATGAAAGGTTTTGATAGAATGAATGAAGAGAGAATGCTTACTCTTGTGGGGAAGAGGCCATCGATATAAGATAGTCACCAAGAAACCCAAGAGGGAATTCAGAAGAAACTTCTTTACCCAAAGAGTGGTGAGAATGTGGAACTCACCACCACAGGGAGTGGGTGAAGTGATTAGTACAGCTGCATTTAAGGGGAAACTATTAGCATACGAGGGAGAAATGAATAGACGGTTAGGATGTTAGATTTAGATGAGGAAAGATGGGAGGAGGTTCAGGTGGAGCATAAATCCAACATGGACTGGTTGGGCTGAATGGCCTGTTTTGTTACTGTATATTCTATGTAATTATCTGATTTCACACCATCTCCACCGTGCCACTGGCTAAGAATCATTCCTGGAACTTTCCACCTTGTGCTGGAGAATCTCGCGGAGCTACCGGGTGAACTTTCTCCCAACGCGGTGAAGCTTTCACTCCAAGTACGATTATCCCCGATGGTGTGGCTTTAGCTCAGTGTGCACACTAAATCCTGTTGATCAAGGGCTTTGGTAAATCCCTGGTTTTGTGAGCCCTTTGTCAGAGGAGAGTAGTTGTACTGGCGGGGAAGCTGGAGAGAGGGGGGTGAAGCATCAGGGAAAGCCTAGGGGAACAGCTATCAGAGGAACGTAAGAGCTGACAGAGAGAGGGATGCCATGGAGAACCAACTGCTGCAGTTCCTGGAGGAGCAACGGGAAGGGACAACATAGACTCCGGATCTGTTTGTTGTTGGGTCTCTGGGCTCCAGTCAACTACTAACAGGCAAACATCTAGTTCACAGCACAGGGAAGGATCGGCCTGAAAGGAGGATCTCCTGGCAGAACTATGCTGGCTTGTTGAACCTCCAGTAACGGAAGGTTAATCTCCATGACACTGCTTTGAGCAAAACCTCAAAAAGTCGGGGAAAAAAAATTGTAGAAGATACGAGAAAAGAGCGACGTTCTTAAAGAAAGTCCCGTCACAGGAACGTTATCGACAAAATTGGGCACAGAGCCACATTCAAATAGGTGAGCAAAGACTTGGTCAAAGAGGTCGAGGTGCAGAGGATGAAAGGCTTAGGGAGGCAATTTCAAAGTTCAGGGTTTAGGCGGGTAATAGAGTAATTAAAATCAGTGATACGCAAGAGGCCAAAATTGGAGGAGCACAGAAATCTTTGGGGTGGGGGGGTGGGGGGGGTGTGGAGAGTCCGGGTGGGGTTTGTAGTGCTGGAGGAGGTTACAGAGATAGGGAGGGGCGAGGCCATGGAGGGATTTGAATATCAGGGCCGGGATTTTCTGGTCCCACCCGAGACGGAAATCACCAGTGGGCAGGACAGAAAATCCGACGGACCAGCCGAAGGTCCTTTGACTTCAGGCAGGAATTTCCGGCCCTGCGGTGGGCGGGATTGGAAAACCCCCATCGACAGGAATTGTAAAATTGTGTTTTCTAGGCCCAGCGCAGGTCAGGGAGCACAGGGGTGATGGGTGAATGGGACTTGATGTGAGTCAGGACACGGACAGACGGCTTTCGAACCACATAGGCTCACCCTGCTTTGGTGCAGTGACTGTTTTCGTTCTTTCAAAGCTTTGTAGCATTCTTCGAGGATTTATATCGAACTGATTGTCTGCTAGACCCTGCATCCCCTTGTCAGTGTGTTCAACTTCAGGAAAACTCAGATAAGAACAGGGACGAGGAGAAGATTTTCCAGGAGAAGCACAGCTCGGCAGGCCCCCCACAACGATTAGTGAAATACAGTGGGGGGAAAATGCGATTGTTCAGCCTGTGTGACGTTGCCCTTTACTTGACCCCGTGTCTTCATTAACATTCAGCCCATGGATCTCTGGCCCTGCCGCATTCCCCAAGTATTTCACATGGTTGTGGCTGGCACCCAGGGAACTGGCTATACTCAGTGAAAGGCTGTTCCTGTTTAATTAGCCTCTACGGGTATTCGAATGGAGGTTTGCACAGGGACCCTGGTGAATCTGCGAACATTCAGCTAAAAAAAAACCTGTTGGCTTCTGTGACCATAATTTAGTCAACTCTTAAAGAAGTGTGTACAAGTCACTTCTAAACTTATAGCCTTCAATACTCGTTCTGGCTCCTCTCCATCTCCTTGTTAATTCCATACCCCCAGATCACCTAGCTGCTCAAGAGAAGGCAGACACTGGACACCAGGCAGGCTGCAGGCATTTTCTGAGGGGCTCAGGAGGCCCTTCAGCCCATCGTGCCTGTGCGGCCCTTTGAAAGAGTTACCCCTATCAATCAACCATTCCCCTCTTTTATCCTCGTGGCCCCACAATTTTTTTCAGCAGAGGTATTTCTTCAATTCACTCTGGAAAGTTACTGTTGAATCTGCTTCCATCACCCTTTCAGACAATGTCAGCCAAGCAACTCGCTGCATAAAAATGACTCTTCTCGTCTTGTCTCTGGTTCTTTTGCCAAACACGTTAAATCTATCTCCCCTGGTTACCGGCCCTCCTGCCACCGGTAGCAATTTCTCCTTATATATTCCATCAAAATCATCCATAATTTTGAACTCTATTTGCTCGATGGAGTTTAGAAGGATGAGGGGGGATTTGATTGAAACTTACAGAATACTGAAAGGCCTGGATAGAGTGGACGTGGGGAAGATGTCTCCATTAGTAGGAGAGACTAGGACCCGAGGGCACAGCCTCAGAGTAAAGGGAAGACCTTTTAGAACAGAGATGAAGAGAAACTTCTTTAGCCAGAGGGTGGTGAATCTATGGAATTCATTGCCACAGAAGGCTGTGGAGGCCAGGTCATTGAGTGTATTTAAGACTGAGATAGATAGGTTCTTGATTGATAAGGGGATCAAAGGTTACGGAGAGAAGGCGGGAGAATGGGGTTGAGAAACTTATCAGCCACGATTGAATGGCGGAGCAGACTTGATGGGCCGAATGGCCTAATTTCTGCTCCTATGTCTTATGGTCTTATGCTCCAGCTCCCTCCTCTCCCTGAACGCATAGTCCCTCCGGGGTAAGGTCTCCAGGGCTAAACAGTCTTCCCGTGGGAGGAGTCACTTGGAAACCCTTTGGCTGATTCTCTTCCCTCTGAGACGCTGAAAGGAAAAAAAATGGGCCAGAATTTTTACCCGGTCGGGTGGGCACACGCCCGGCTGGAACAAGCACACCCTGACGGGCGATGGCGTCGGGTGAGCGTCCCGAGCTCATCGCGCACTGGTGCGATGTTTAGGTCGGCGGGAGCTGGCCGCGCGCCCGTCGACAACTAACAGGACTACGGAGGCCATCAAAGTACCAATTAAACGTAACTTTTAGCAACCTTACAGTTGGCGGGGCAGGCGAAAAGGCCCAGCGGCCGCCCCGTTTTATAAAGAAACCTCATCCACGGGCAGGGCGAGGTTCCCAACAGCGATTAAAAATAAAATAAAAATAATAACTTCTCACTCATAACATGTCCCTGCTCATGGGACAGAGTAACATGAGGGGACACGTTTCTTAACATTTCTAAATTCTTTATTTTTCATTTTTAAAAATATATATGTCTT
Source organism: Cetorhinus maximus (assembly GCF_964194155.1). Taxonomy (NCBI): domain Eukaryota; kingdom Metazoa; phylum Chordata; class Chondrichthyes; order Lamniformes; family Cetorhinidae; genus Cetorhinus; species Cetorhinus maximus. The sequence goes on along the minus strand of NC_135880.1, from coordinate 222,782,817 downwards.
CATCTCCCTGAGGCAGCTCTGTGCCTCAGGGGGCTTTTCCTGCGCTCACTCGCGCGCATGCGTGAAGTTCCCCACTCGCCCTCCTCCTCCTCCCCCACCCCCACCCCCCCACCCCACACAGGCAGCGCTGAGCGCGTCAGCACACGTCTCACAGTGGGGGGGTCTATTTGTTCCGCCCAGCATGAAATCGACTTCCCAACCTCTCCCGCCCGCCCCTGCCGAAGTTAAAATTCTGGCCCACGGCGCTTTTATCTATCGCCCACCGCAACTTCAGGACCTCCCGGAGCATTTTGATCCTCCTTGGTGAGCTGGCGGAGAATGGTTACAGGACAGAAGGAAGCCATTCTGTCTATCTAGCCTGAGCCAGCCAGCTCTCTTCAACATTGACTCAGCTAGCCCCACTCCCTAGTCATTATCTCATTCCTGTTCGTGGGAGCTTGCTGTGCATAGGTTTCCTACATTACAACAAGGCTGACACTTCAAAAGCACTTCATTGGCTGTTAAGCATTTTGGGACTAATGAAATTGTGAAAGGCGCTATGTAAATGCAAGTCCGTCATTTCCTTTCCTTCCTGCTGCTGGGCACAGCTTAAAGTTGGTGGCTTTTTTTGTACCATTCTCCTGCTGATATTAATCGTCTTTTGACCAGAAAGGCACCCCTATATTTTCCCTCCTGTTCCCCTCCTGTGGCTTGAGGTGCTGGGTGAGTATTTGGGGAATAGCGGTGGACGTGTGGAGCCCGAGAGCAGTACAGGAAGGTAAACCCTTCTGCTGATTAATAGGTAACCCCGTAGAATGTCTGGAATGTCCCTGAGCCGCCTCAACAGCCATAAGTGTAACCCTGGAGCAGCGAGCGCTCCCGCTGAGGCTGCATTGACTCGATCAGACAAGCTGAATGACTCAGTGGCTGCAAAGTGAAATATAAAGGAGCTGCCATCTGAGGAATCAGGGTTGGAAAAATAAACACTAAAAGGCAAACTCTGACCTGTTCGATAACACAGATCTGGGAGAGACAGGCGTGCGCAGAGAGGGTGTGCGCTCAGCACTTGCCTTTTGAAAGGCCCTGCCAGAGGTAATGTTAAAACCAAGTGCTGAGAGCTGACAACCCTTTAACGCAGGCAGCGCTAGTCTGGTTGTAAGAGCAGCTTGTGGAGCAGAGAGCCCCACAGCTGAGAGAACTTTCCAACGCTGACTTATGAGTTACTGAGGGCAGAGGCAGGGGGAGAAGAGGGGATTCTGAGTTCTGTAAAAAAAAAAGGCAGCATGTGTGGTACCTTAACTGAGTCTTGCATTGAGGGTTGAATATACAAAAGTAACACCGTAAAGGATGTGAAACAGTTCTGATACCTTACCTATTAAGACAATCTCCAGAGATTTGAGGACAAGAGCCAGGCTAACACTCCAGTGCAGCACTGAGGGAGTGCTGTACTGTCAGAGGCAGCATCTCTCAGAGGTGGCGTTAAATCCTGTTTGCCCTCCCAGGAAGATGTGAAAGAACCCCTGAGCACTATTTAACAGCGGAGTTATACCCGGTGTCCTGGCCAATGTTTATCTGTCAACCAACATGACTTAAAACAGATGACTGGCTATTTATTTCATTGCTTTGTGGGATCTTGCTGTACATAAATTGGCTGCCATGTTTCCTCCGTTACAACAGTCAAAACACATCAGAAGCACTCAGTGCCTTGGCAAGAACGCCCCTGCTCTTTGAGATCATGCCATGGGATCTTTAACAGCCTCAGCCTCTGGAGTGGGACTTCAACCTAGACCTCCTGACAGCTTCCTTTAGGCCTCCTGGTTGCAGTCTTCCAGTCTAAAAGCAAGGCCATGAAAGTTTACCTCAGAACGCAGGAGCTGGTTTGAAATCCACACAGGTTGTCATGGGAGGCACCTGACCCATTGATGTTCGTTCTGATTGGTGTGTGTCACGTGACCTTGAAGGAACGGCCGGGAGCCGCGAAGGAGTTTATGTGTTTTGACAGGTTGAAAGTGGGAAGGGAGGAAGGCAGGGCCCCCGTGGGGAGTGTACGTGCGAGAAGCTCTCTTCCAATTTTTGAAACAAAAATCTCCTCGCCATCAAATGGACGTGGAAATTCAGAAAGAACCTGAAACTGGGCTTGCAGATGGATCAGTGCGTAAGTGCCTTCTGTGGACTATTAGTTCTTGGAGTGACAAGAAAAGCTTTTCAGTTAACTCTCGCACTGCTGAACAATAAGGGCCAAAGTTTGTACTCAAGTTAATTGCTCCTTGTATTGAGAATAATGATTTATTGGCAGTGCAAACAGTCTCCCGGGGTGGGGTTATCAGTAACCGTACGCAGGAGGGTGCAGGGAAGTTTTATTATTTAAGATCGAGGAATCCAGGTGAAGGTCCAAGACCTGTTGTGCAGGACAGCAGCAAGGGTGGGAGAATAGAGTAGGAGAGAGAGAGAGAGAGAGAACGCACCAGGTGAATCAGGGAGTAGGCCTTTCTGATGGTAGTCTTGGGTTATAAAAGCCAGCAGTTCATAAGGATAATGGAAGACTGAGTGAGGTGAGGAGTCCCACAGTTTCAAAGTCCTTAACATGAATAAATTAGATAACAAATTAAATCCGTCCCTAACAGCACTGTAGGTGCACCTAAACCCACATGGGCTGGAGCGGTTCAAGAAGGCAGCTCACCACCACTTTATCAAGGGCAGATAGGGATCGGCAACAAATGCTGGCCCAGCCAGTGACACTCACATCCCGAGAAAGAATAAAAGAAAAGGGAGTGAAACATTGAGGTTTGATTTGAAAACAGTGAGAGTAAGGAAATCAGGAAGCTGGTGTTGGTGAGTGTGAGAGAGCTCGTGGTGAAAAACAAGAGGAACATTTTGACAGAATGAGAGAGAGAGAGGTCAGAGGGAACGAGTAAGGTCAAGGCCAGATTTTTCCACATATCTAGCCTGGAATTGGAAAGAGAGGGAGAGGCACTGGAAGAGTGTCTCGAGACATGACAGCAAGAATTGATTTCAATAAGCAGTCGAGCATTGGCCCCATCCTGTGTCCTTCATATTGTCCACCATTAAACACCCAGCTCCAATTGTCCAGACAGAAATGTCCGGAAACCCACACTACGTTCTCCTTGTAGAGGAATTGTCTTGGAATATACTGCTATTTGGTGATAAATATTTGAAGTGTTGTGTTGAAGCAGAGCTGAGGTATTTGAACAGTAAGGTGTGCAACAGGATTCAGAATCCTGGATCCTGTACCTCTACCACAGGGACTGCAGGGGTTTAAGAAGCTTCTTCACCAGCACCTGCTCAGGGGCAATTAGGGATGAGCAATAAATGCTGCCCTTGCCAGCGATGCTCACATCCCAGGAGAGAATTTTTAAAATTCAAGTGCATGGAGCTGCTGCTGCTTTTACTGCTGGAGATCATCCAGTTACATCCGGCGTATGGCACAGAAACAGGCCATTCAGCCCAACCAGCCTGTGCCTGCAATTATGCTTCAAATGAGCCTCCTTTTACCATACAACATCTCACCCTATCAGCATACCCTTCTATTCCTTTCTCCCTCGTGTGTTTATCCAGCTTCTCCTTGAATATATCTCTGCTATTCACTTTAACCACTCCATGTGATAACGATTTAATTTGACTATTCCAGTGCCCTCTAGGCTAGCCTCCAATCTTCCACCGCCCATAAACTTGAGTTCAACCAAAATTCTGCTGACCACCTCCTAACTCACACCAAGTCCTGTTTACCCATCATCCCTGTGGTCACTAACCTACATTGGCTCCCAGTTTGGCGATGCCTCAGTTTTAATATTCTCGTCTTTGCGTTCAGTTCCCTCTGTGGCCTTGCCTCCTCCGTGATCTCTCTCTGTGCTCCTCCAACTCAGGCCTACTTCACATCACCTATTTCCTCCACTCGACCACTAGTGGCCGTGCCTTCAGCTGCCAGCGTTAATAAGTTCCCTAAACTCCTCTGCCTCTCCACCTCTCTCTCCTCCTTTAAAACCCTCCTTAAGACCTGCCTCACAAGCCTGTCCTAATATCTCGTTAGGTGGGTCGGTGTAAAGCTTCGTTTGGTAATGCTCCTGGGAAGTGCCTCGGTAGAGGCGCTATATAAATGCAAGTTGCTGTTGTTGTTGTTCAGTGGCTGTCTCGCTCAGAAAATATTCATCAGGTTGCCAAAACAAGAGAAAGAGAACAAGGAATTCAGAAATAAATCTTCATAACATCTGGACCACTATTCATTCAGCCCTCTGTACAGCTGAGCGGTGATCAGTAAATGCCTGTGATGCAGAAAATGCGAATTGAATGCAACTGATACTGTTCCCCTGGTGAAACATCTCCTTTCGGTACAGTCCGTTCCCAAACAAGTCAAGCTGTTGACTTACCAGTACGACTGTGACTGTACTACTCCCTGTGGTAGCAAGTTCCACATTCACACCACACTCCTGGGTAAACCACTTTCTCTGGAATTTATTAGTGACTGCCCTTTATTTATGTCGCCTAAATCTGGCCTCTCGCGCAACCATAATAAGACCATAAGACGTAGGAGCAGGAGTAGAACATTCGGCCCATCGAGTCTGCTCCGCCGTTCAGTGAGATCATGGCTGATCTGATAATCCTCAACTCCACTTTCCTGCCTTTTTCCCATAACCCTCGATTCCCTTGCTGATTGAAAAAATCTGTCTATCTCAGCCTTGAAAATACTTAACAACCCAGCCTATACAGCCCTTTGCGGTAAAGAATTCCACAGATTGACTACCCTTTGAGAGAATAAATTCCTCCTCATCTCTGAGATTATGCCCTCTGGTCCTAGACTCTCCCACAAGGGGAAACAACCTCTCAGCATCTACCTGTCAAACCCCCTAAGAATCTTATATGTTTCAATAAGGTCGCCTCTCATTCTTCTAAACTCCAATGAATACAGGCCCAACCTACTTAATCTCTCCTCATAAGAAAATCCCTCCATACCCGGGATCAACCTAGTGAACCTTCTTTGTGTCTACCCTATAAAACCTTTTCCTAATTTTGAAGACCTCTATCAGGTCACCCCTCAGTCTCATGCCAATCTTATGCCACCTTTAGGTTCTTCAGACAGAAAGAAAATGATGAATCGTGACTTTTAAATAATTGCACAGGACTAACTTGCACAATTGATTTTTTTTCTCTCCAGTGATGGTGGTTAGGGGTTTGATTCCATTGCTTCAATGTCCAGGTGCTTTCTGTTGATCACTCTGCAATAGGAAGAGGGCATTGGTCTGAGATCTTCGAGGATTCAGGATGGTATTTAAGCAGCAAGTTGCAGACTCACCCTCACATAGGATCAGGAGGGAGGCCATTCAGCCCCTTGAGCCTGCTCTGCCATTCAATTAGATCATGGCTGATCTGTGACCTAACTCCATATATCCAATTTTGCTCCATATTCCTTTCTGCCTTTGGTTAACAAAAATCTATCAAGCTCAGATTTAAAATGAACAAATGATCTTGCGTCAATTGCTGTTTATCGAAAAGAGTTCCAAACTCCGATCACCCTTTGCAATTAGAAATGTTTCCTAATTTCACCCCTGAAAGGTCTGGCTCTAATTTTTAGACTACGCCCCCTAGTCTTAGACTCCCCAACCGAAGGGCAGAATGTTATGAAAATGTGGCGAGCCGTTCAAAAGCCCACTGACTTCAGCGGGACTGTAACATCTCGCCAGTGTAAAGTTCCGCCATTACTGTAAGGGTATCTGGCAGAGCAAGGGTTAATGAGGGACTGGGAAACAATACCACCCCACAGTGTGATATAAAGAAACACGCAACCTGAGACTAAGGTCAGTTGTGGACTGTGTGTGGAGACCTGTGTAGAAGCAAGCGTGGGGTTAGTTCACAGCTTGGGCTATACCTTTTATATCTGTACATAGTTATGTGTTACCAATAAACACTTAATATTCAACCATACAAGACTCAGAACCTCTTTGTGAGACCCACTGAACATACAACACCAACCAGCGGGAAATAGTTTATTTTGATCTACTCTTTCTGTTCCCCTTTATGTCTTGAAAACCACGATCCAATCACCCTTTAACTTTCTAAATTCCAGGGAATATGACTGTCGTTTGCGTAATCTCTCCTTGAAATTTAACCCTTAGAGTCCAGCTACGATTCTGATAAATCGCCACAGCACTTCCTCTGAGGCTAATATATCCTTCCTATGGTGTGGTTCTAACAGTGCAGCACTCCCTCAGCACTGCAGTTGTTGAAGGAAAAATGGGAGATCTCTCCCCCCAGCTCTCCATCAACAATCAGCTTCCCAGTGTTCTGGCAAATATCTATCCCTCAACTAACATCACTAAAAAACAGATAAACTGGTCATTATTACGTTGCTGTTTTTGGGAGCTTGTTGTGCACTGGCTGTTTCCTCTTGTGGACAAATCGAGAATCCAGGGGGCGCAGTTTAAAAATAAAGGGTCTCCCTTTTAAGACAGAGATAAGGGAGGAATTTCTCTCTTAGGCAGCTGTCAGTGTTTGAAATGCTCTACCTCAGAGAAGAGTGGAGGCTGCACGGAGTATATTCAGGGCTGAGTTAGACAGGTTTTTGATCAACAGGGAGTTAAGGATTTTTGGGAGCAGCCAGGAGAGTGGAAATGAGGTCACAATCAGACCAGCCATGAACTAATCGAACGGCGGAGCAGACTTGATGGACTGAATGGCCTACTCCTGCCCCTATTTCTTATGATCTTATATAGCCCCTTTCATATCCTCTGCCCCTGCCATCAAAAGCCTTCTAATCACCACCCATTTGGTCACCTCTCTGGCACTCAGAGTGCCGCACGCTCAGATTGTAAAGCAACTTTGGGGATATTTTTTTCTCTAAAGAGAGGAGCAGGATGATGTGTAAATGACATATCTCAGCACTTCAGGTCTTTATTTCTGACCCTCAGGAGCGACAGCGCCTTGAAACCATCCTGAACCTGTGTGCGGAGTACACGAAAACTGACACCTCCACTGCACCGGATATAGGGAAGGTGAACCAGGACAATGAGCAGCTCCACATTGACGAGCAGAGGTTTTACCCCAGCACAGCAGACCCTGCCCCCACCACAGCCAGCAGAGGGACCTCGATGGAGAGGACCGGCGGGGGGAAAGGGTTCAGGGAACCTGCTCTCTCACAGCCTGCTGACCCCAGCATTCAGAAATCACGGGAGGCTCTGGAGAGGTCGGATGAGGACAACCTGAAGGAAGAGTGCAGCAGCACAGAGAGCACTCATCATGAGGTAGGACGGTGTGAACCGGACCTTACACTCGGTACAGAGAAGATAGAAACTTTCTCTGGAGCAATTTTAGCTTTTTCCCAATGGGTGTGACACTTAGTCATGTGTGCTTTTAAAAAGTGTTCAGGAATGAGTTGCTTTCCATATCTGGGGATCAGCCAGCAGCATAACATGGAATAAAAACAGAAAATTCTGGAAATACTCAGCAGGTCAGGCAGCACCTGTGCAGAGGGCAATAGCGAGTTCCTATTTCAGATTAGACGGTGGCATAGTGATAACGTCACTGGGCTAATAGCCTTGAGGCTCTGGGGAACATGGATTCAAATCCTACCATGGCAGGTGGCTAATTTAATTAATTTTTTAAAAATCTGCATCTGAAAGCTAGTCTCAGTAATAGTGACCCCCTATTGTCGTAAAAACCCATCTGGCTCACTGCTGTCCTTTAAGAAAGGAAATCTGCCATCCTTACCTGGTCTGGCCTACACGTGTCTGCAGACACACAGCGTTGTAGTTTATTCTTAACTGCTCTCTGAATTGGCTGAGCAAGCCACTCAGTTGTGGTAATTGGGGATGGGGAACAAATGTTGGCCTTGGCAGCGATGCCCACATCCCATAAAAAATTTTTTTAAAAAAAGATCAATGAACTTTCATTTCAACTGGATAAGTTATAGTAACAGGTTTTAAGCAAGTACAGAGGCAGGGAAAGGGGCAGGGGGTAGGGTAAAAGGGGAGGTGGGAGATAGGATGGAAGGCAAAACAGATTAAATGATAAAAGGGATGATGGCGCAGAACCAAAACAGTGTCTAAGAGAGATGAAAATTCCAAAAGGAGAATCAAAAGAGGTTATGATCTGAAATTGTTGAACTCAGTGTTGAGTTCAGAAGCCTGTAAAGTGCTAAATGGAAAAGATGAGGTGCTGTCCCTCAAACTTCTGTTGAGCTTCATTGGAACAGTGTAGGAGACAGTAGCCAGAGTAGGGTCGGGGTGGAGAAACAGGCGAACTGAAAGCTCAGTGCTGGTAACCAGAGGACACAGATTTAAGGTTATTGGCAGAAAAAAACAGAGACGACACGAGGAAACCTTTTTTTACACAGCCAGTTGTTGTGTGATCTGGAACGTGCTGCCTGAAAGCGGATTCTAAAGGAACTTTCAAAAGGAAATTCGATAGACGCTTGAAGGGAAAATATTTTCAGGGTGTTATGGAGAAAGCAGGGGAGTGGGACTAATTGGGTAGAATCTTTCCAAGTGCTAGCACAAGCCGTGATGGGCCGAATGGCCCCCCTTTTTGGGCCCTATGACACTATAGGGTGCAGATATCCAGATCCTAGACCTGTCTCAATTTTTCTATTTTCTTTTTTCTCTCATCCATTCTTATGTTTTCGTTCTAAACAGCATGAAGATTCAACGAGTGCTCCATCAGTCCAGCAGGTAGCCTACCTGGAGGAGGAGAGGGTCAGAGTGCTCACATCAGTGGATGAACTCAAACAGAGAATCAAAGAGCTTGACCAGCAACTTGAGGAATCCAGTCGTGAGGTAGGTTTTCACCCTATTTTAACCATCTCAGTCTTTTCCTTTACTCATGTCTGATATGCATTGGCTGTGGAATTTCCCCGTAATCAGCTGTCGGCGATTTTTAAACACTCCAGTCTCGTAGCTTTGCCAACTCTGGGCATATTCCCAGAGATTTCATCACATGACCTTCCAAACTTGATCCGTCCCATCCCCCACACTCCCGTCGCTGGTTCATCCTCCAGGTGCACTGCTTCCCCGTGGCCAATCAAAAAGCAAACAGACTCGTTGGGCGGTATTTAAATGAGGCGATGGGAGTTTTGCCTGCCCGCTGGGGAGCTCACAGGAGTCCCATGTTGCCTCCTTTGCCTAAGGTCCTCCAGAATGAAGTGCCAAACCAGACACTTTACTGGACAGCAGCAGGGCTCCCCCCAAGATTGAGGACCCTTGGGGCGGAAACCGCGCTTGCCAATCGGGGGGCCGGCAGCTTTCCCTTGCCGGCAGCGCCAGCGGGAGCAGTGGCAGCTGCCGGTATTGCACCCAGAGAGAGAGGCCTAGGGCCGCTGAGGGGACCCAGGCCACGGGTGAGTGAAGGCAGGAAGGGGGGTTGGGGGTGGGGTCGCGGGAGAGGGGAGCCGGCAGCAAGGGTAGGGGTTTGGGCCACATCCCTTCCCAATGCTGGGTCTCTCAATCAGACACTGAGTAACTTCAAACCAGGGACCCCTGCCCAGCTCCCCTGAAGCCTACAAGGGTTTGCTTGTTATGCTTCCTGCATGGCAAGTTCCCCGCCCACTGCTGGTTTAGCACCAGCAGCAGTGGGTTGAGGCCCTTAAATGGACATTAGTTGCCCACTTAAGGACCTCAGTTGACAGTTCCTGCCACAGACTTAATCAGGCAGAGGCGGGAAAGTGGTGGAGTCCCTGCCCAGTACCCTCCCACCCGATTAAATGCCCTCCCTTCAAACACACCTTGGGGTGGGCTTAAAATCTGCCCATTGTTACCCTACTGGAGTTATCCTGGACCATCCTTGGGAAGTTTTAAGGCGCTATATAAATGCAAGTCCTTGTTAGTGAAACGCCCTTCTCTCCCGCATCTCAGGTATTTTCACAACTAAAAATGAAAATGTTTCAACCAAGTGAAAAGGAAACACGGTTTTGTTTAATGTTCCACTGATTTTCCTCCCGGGCTTTATTTGCAGCAGGTGGGCCTGGAGATTAATCTTTCATTGTTGGAGACTCCAGGACCTCCTGGAGGGTTGACCAGCCTACATTCTCAGGTTTGGGGCCTCTCTGACAATTGAAATAAACTTTATAATGGTACATGAGCTGGGTCAGTATATACCTCTCAACCTTCATTCACCTTGTTGTTAGTGGGATCTTGCTGTGCACAAATTTGGTTGCTGCGTTTCCTGTAGTGACTACACTTGGGGGGGTGGAAAAAAGCACTGCACTGGCTGTAAGGCACTTCAGGACCTCCTGAGGTTGTGGTGGGCACTATATAAATGCAAGCAATGTACTTGTGAGCAACACGGATTGTGATTCCTTCAATGTTCCCTGCAGGCAGAGATGGAGCGGGCCCTCCTCCAGGGAGAGCGGGAGTCTGAAATTGCTCAAATCCGGCAAGAGCAGGAGATCATTGAGCAGTTGGAGGAGAAACTTTTGGAGCTGGAGAGTAACATCCAGAGAGAAAAGGACAAGGTACAGCTAATCCTAGCTCAGGTCTCTCTCTCTCTCTCTCTCTAAACTACTATCACTCATTTCTTCAAGAGGAAATGGGGAGCTTATCTGATGTGAGCTCCCTCCCCTTGAGGAGAGACATTCTTATTCAGCTTTTAAAATGAATTTGGGTCAACAACAAGCACTGGAGCACCCATGTGGCTATGAAGTCTGCTTGATTTGGTGAGATGACGTTGGTCATTCCTTCAGCTGCTCCGCTTCTATTGCAGATCAATATGGGGGTGAAGTCCTGGCCACAGTATTTGCCCGCCCCAGTGGCAGTGTGGGTTGGAGGCAGGCGCTTGTGATTTTAGCAACCCCCGACTTCCCGGCACTAACGCTGTATAACAAAAGGAGCTGTGAGAAAATGACCGGTGTAAACTTGTATGTGCGGACCAGGCTTTAGCAGGGACTCTTTGGTGTCGATGCGGTTTGCCTCATTAAGACCTGGGCTTGAGAGCCATCCCCGTAACCCAGTGGTGTAAGATAGGTATTGCCTTGTGCTTGTGGTCTCCTGTGCAGAAGTCTCCCCCACTCCCGTGTGTGAAAAGCTGCGGTGAGTGCCAGTGTTAGACCCACCTGTAGTACTTTAACATGGCAGTGGACTGCAATGGGGCCTGCAGAGCTTGGACACAGCTGCTGTTTAAGGTTTGGCCATTGGTTGCATCATCCTTGAACTTAAAGGAGACGGGGGGAAATGGTTAGTGGTCATTATCCAGTGACTGGTGCATGGGAGAAGCAGGGCCCTGCTTCGAACAGCCCAGCAGTCAAGTAACCTGTCCACGTTCACCATTCTGGCTCACACAGGTTAAATGGCCACTCAGGTGATGCATTGGAACCCAATGCAGTGGGAATGGAGCAAAATACAAATCAGCGCCTTCGGAGAGTAGGGAATGATTTCTTAGCCGAGGAATTAAGGATACCTGGGATACCATGAACAGCTCTGGTCTCCAGGGGATACAGAGGCACTGGAGAAGGTGCAAAGAGGATTGACTAGGATGATATCCAAACAGAGAGGTTATAACTATCTGGAAAGATTGAACAAGCTCGGGGGGAGGGGTGGGGTGGGGAGGAGGAGGAGGAGGAGGGTAGGGGGGGATCTTTTCTCTAGAAACAAGAAGGCTGAGGTGATGACCCGACTGGGGTCTTTCAGGCTATGGAAAAGTTTGCTTGGGTAGTCATAGAGATGTTTCCACTCGCAGGCAAGTCCATAACCAGGAGCCATAAATATAGGACAGGGACAAATAAACCCGGTAGGGAATTCAGGAGAAACTCCTTCACCGACAGTGGTTAGAATATGGAACTCACTACCACAGGATATGTCTGAGGTGAATAGTATAGATGTGTTTATGGGGAAGCCTCGATCAGCACATGAAAGGAACAAGAACAGAAAGACATGCTGATAGGATTAAATGAAGTAGGGTGGGAGGAGGCTCACGGGGAGCGTAAACTCCAGCATGAACCAGTTGGGCCGAATGGCCTGTTTCTGTGCTGTAAGTTCATTGTAACTCAACGATCTCTCACAGTACGAGCAGCAGCAAGTCTCTACATTTGCATCTTGTTGCACATCTTGCTGTTGAAATACCTCGGCTTTGTTTAAACGTGTCCAGAGACAGTGACAAAAGACAGTTTGGCAAGTAGTCCTGAGTCATAGTAACCACTCAGCCCCAGGCACGGAGCAACAGAGGTGTTCAAACAGAGGGAACTGACACTGATTTGGCAAGTGAGACTGTAACCATTCTGTGATTCTGCTCTATTAAATAAGGGATAAAAACAGAAACTGCTGGAAACACTCAACAGGTCAGACAGCATCAGTGGAGACAGAAACAGAGGTAACATTTCATAGCAATGGGCGGAGATGAAGAGATAAGTTCAGAAGCAGGGAAATGGGGAGATTGCGTGGATTATGGGTGGAAAGATAGAAGGGTTGGGATGGAGGGAAGGGGAGATTAAATGACAAAAAGGGTGACAGTGCAGGAGGTGTTAATTGGACAAGGGGAGAAATAGAAGATGATCCCAGAGGAGGTGGAAAAGGCAACAATAAACTATCACCATCATCTACTGTCTGAGAAAACGGGAATGGTGGTAATGATATTGAGACTGGAAAGTTATAAAGTGCCTAATCGAAAGCTGAGTTGCTGTTTCCCAAGTCTGCATTGAACTTTATTGGAATAACATAGGAAACCAAGGACAGAGAGAAACATAAAAAGAATTTATGGTGCAGAAGTAGGTTGTTCGTCCCATCGTATCTGTGCTGGTGAAGAAAGAGTCATCCAGCCAAATCCATCTTTTCTACTCTTAGTGTATAACCCTTTAGGTTACAGTCCCTCAAGTTGTGCTACTGACCAGGTCTGGAAGAACATCCATTGGTAGAAAGTGTGTTCTCTTGAAAGGAGGTGGACTAATTAAAAGTAAATCAGGAATTTCAGGGATGGTCTGAAGACTCTTTCCCCATTGCCAGTACCCAAGAGTGTTCATGTTAAATTCCTATATAGCTCTATTTAATTTTTATTCATTCACAGCGTGTGGGAGTGACTGACAAGGCCCAGCATTTATTGCCCATTCCTAATTGCCCTTGAGAAGGTGGTGGCAAGGTGTCTTCTCAAATACAACTGAGTGGCTTGTGAGGCCATTACGAGGGTAATTACAAGTTGACCACGTTGCTGTGGATCTGGAGTCACATGTAGGCCAGACCGGATAAGCATAGAGGACTTTCTTCCCTAAAAGACATCAGAGAACCAGATGGGTTTTCACAACAATCCACTGGTTTCATGGTCACCCTTACTGGTGCTTGCTTTTATTCCAGATTTATTTAATGAGTTGAATTTAGTTTCCCTGGCTACTGTGATGGGAATTTGAACTTAAGTCATTTGAACTCGTGTCTCCATATGGTTAGTCCAGGCCCTGGGATTGACAACCCAGCAGCATAACCACGATGCTATCATATGTCCTATTCTGTTAACACAATGGGCTGAATTCCCATGGGCTTCGGGACCAATTGGATCCTGTAACTGGCAGCAAGACCACCGGCGTAATCTTCTGGCCGCCTAATTGCCGCCTCCGCGTTTGGCAACCTGATAAGGGCGTCCAGCAGACTCTCGATGCTGCCGATCTGTTCGGGGGCGGGGGAGGTGCCGCAGCACTGGAGGCTCAGGGACCCCACAGGGAGGCAGGTCGGAGACCGCGAGGGCCCCTCAACATTGAGCTGCCCTCTGAAAAACGGAAAATTCAGCAAAATTAACCTGCGGCCACAGCCGTCGAGTTGCTCTAGTGGAGGGGGAGCCCAGTCACTGAGGGCCCAGCGGCCACGGTCCATGGTCCTTACAGCCCAGGCTGTGATGCTTTGCAGGATCCTCCTCTGGCCCCCTTCCACGGCCTACCACCCGGAGGCCACCGGCCTTCCAGCTACAGGCTGCAGCCACATCAGGGGGAGCAATCCTTTCGGGAAAGGCAAGTCATCAATTTCAAACCATTAATCAGTCATTTAGAACAATATTAACAGTAGTTTTACAATTTAACTGTGGGTCCATAAGTTCCCCAGGCTTCCTGGAACTCGAAAGCAAGGCGAGACTATTATATCAATTGAGGGGGCTGAAGCGATGACACGGAAATATGCCAATAAATATTGACACCTCACAACTGCTTTCTTGCCTGCTTGTGTGAAAGGCTTTGGGCTCAATCATCCGAGGACTGGCAATCACAATCGGATTGCCACTATGCTCCTATTATTTTTACCATGCAAAAGTCCCTGCATTTCCCCAGCCCACCATTTCCGCGACATAAAGCAGTCCTGCAAACAGCCAAGCATCCCTTTGAGAAGCCCCCATTGCTTTTCTGAATATCTGATTTGGTGTTTTGATTTTGAGTCCTTTGAAGATGCACCCTGAGAGAGAATGACTTCCTCTGAAGAGTCATCGTCTTCCTGGACCATGTTTAGTGGGAAGCCCGAATGCCCTTTATTGTAGGTTCGTAAGCATCAGAAGAATGGAAATCTTGAATTCCTTTGGACTCATCTCTAGCGAAGGGACCTGTCCGCCATCTGGGAAAACCTTCATTGGCATTTTAATTGGCCTAATTGATTGCTTGCTGCTCTCCACAACCCCACCCCGAATCTGCTCCTCTGCAAGTAGGTCAGAGCCAGGAATGTGGCAGCAGCACATCCCACCAACTGGTAATGGGAAATTGCTGTGATACCCATCACCAAATTCACCTTGCCTCTCTGGCAAAACCCAGCCCAGTTAAGATGGAGGAGGCAGGAGCTTCACATCAACTTAATTAACCGATACCCTAAAATAGCCAAAGAAGGAATTAAAACCTCGACTTAAAAACATAAACTACTGACAAAAGGTTGAGTGAGTTGGAGGTATTAATTAATAGGGATTTGTCAGTAATCAAGTGTCGTGACAGGAAGTGAATTGTAAATTGGGGTGTAACAGGGTGACGTGTGGATTGACATCACTATGTCAGGCAATGAGTTGGGGGGAGGCAGAGTTATGACAGGAGTTTACCGTCCACTTTACAGCAAACAGCTTTCTTAAGCGAGAGTTCCCCATGAACTACAGAAAGACAGAACTACAGCAAAGTCTCCTGATATAAGCAGGATTATTTCTCCAGAATAATGCAGTGACTGGAGGATAGTTGCATACATACATACTCTCAGGGGTCGATTCCAGAAGTCACTCCAGGCATGATCGATGGGGAGAATTACTCAATTGTCTCCATTCTGCCGGAGGATAGTGATGTCATTGCAGGAAGTTGTGACAGGGGCCGATTTGTGTTGGGTATCCTTTCTGTGTGTAATATTACAAAGCAAAGGCTGCAATGGCTCACTCAGTAACTTGCCATTCTGTGTAGCGAGGGCTAGACAGATTGCAAAGGCCTCAGCATCTACGTTCTCAGGAATGGATACGAAACTGACTCAGTGACAGGAAACAAAGGGTAATGGTTGATGAGTGTTTTTGCGACTGGAAGGCTGTTTCCAGTGGGGTTCCATAGGGCTCAGTAGTAAGCCCCCTGCTTTTTGTGGTACATGTTAATAATTTGGCTTAATAATAGGGGGCGTGATCAAGATGTTCGCAGACGACACAAAAATTGGCCAAATGGTTGATAGCAAGGAGGGTCGCTGTGGACTGCAGGAAGGTATCAATGGGCTGGTCGGGTGGGCAGAAAAATGGCAAATGGAACATGTGCCCGGAGGAGTGTGAGGTGATGCATTCGGGGAGGTTAAACAAGACAACGGATTACACTATAAATGGGAGAATACTGAGAGGTGTGGAGGGAGTGAGGGACTTTGGAGCGAATGTCCACAGATCCCTGAAGGTCGAAGGGCAGGTCGATAAGGTGGTTAAGAAGGCAAATGGAATCCTTTACTTTATTAACCGAGGCATAGAATATAAGAGCAGGAAGGTTATGCTGGAACTATATAAAACGCTAGTTAGACCACAATTTGAGTACTGTGTGCAGTTCTAGTCATCTCATTACAGAGGGGATTCACAAGGATGTTGCCAGGACCGGAAAATTGCAGCAATGAGGAAAGATTGGATAGGCTAATAAGTAGCCATGTGGATCACAGGTGTGTAGCAGCGGCCTCATAAGCGTTGAGTTAGGGAGAGAAAGAATCAGCCATGTTTCCCATTCCTTGGCCACCAGCTAGTGATTCCTGATGGAGAGGCGTGTGTGTGCGTGCGTGTGTGTGTGCGTGCGTGTGTGTGTCCATTTGTCTGTGTCTTTGTGTGTGTGTGTGTGTGTGTGTGTGTGTGTGAACGTGTGCGTGGGGCAGGATTGGTCTCCTCTGTGCTGGCCTTTGAAGCTGAATAGCCTTTCAAATGAGAATTACTAACAATGGCCTCTTGGATAGTGAGACTCACGGGATGGAATAAATGGTCAAAAATTAAAAATGGGGAATGAAAGCAATCCTGATAATGTACTCTGACAGAGCCAGAATAAAACTTTGACCAGGGTTAAATGGACAACTCACAGGTTGCTCATTATAATATTGATAAGGTTAAATACACACATTGGAATTAAATAGTTCATTAGTCAAGGACAATTAGAGGTGGACAATAAATGCTGGCCTTGCCAGCAACACTTGGATCCTAAGAATGAATTTAAAATATCTCACAAGCTGCTAAAACATAAATACTTCTAAGAAAAAAATGTCTGGGTATGAAGATATCACTCACCTTGTCTATAGTGATAGGTGCTGGTGATTTGTGGTGGGTCAGTCTCTCTCTCTCTCTCCGCCATTATTCCTCTTTTTACTTTGCAGCTTGCGCATCTTTTAACATCCAGTGGTTCTCTTGTTCTGTTGAAACACTGTTTCTGGGGCTTTCCCTGAACGTTGTTCTGTGTTGAGTGTTCTTCCTCTATAAATACAGCAGTCTCTTTATTGCTCTATTTGAATTTGCCTGGGAATCCATTTCCATACAATTGCTGAAAAGCTCAACAGTTTCAACATAGTCTCCATAAAAGCAACTGGAAACAATAATAACTTGGGGTCTAACCTCCAGAATAGTTGGCAATGGGTTTGGGGAGTTGGGGGAGGGGGTGAAGGACCTACAGGATAGGGCCCTGGGGGTGGGGGGGTCGATAGGGTGACACACATACAGGATAGGGCCCTGAGGGTCAGTGGACGACACTGGACGGCAGAGGTAATTTCCTGAGCTGAGGTCAACGCCCCAGGTCTTTCAGCCTGTGTGTTCTCACAGAGGGGCTGGGCTATCACATCTGCAGCAAATTTTTGCAATGAAAAGCCAACTATTTCAAACTGCAGCGTGAATAGCACAAACTTTGTCTAATATAAATCCAAGTGAAATAATTGCTCAATTTCTGGGGTCGCTTAAAAAAAAGGTGAAGGGATAATTGGTGCAGAAATAAGAAAACTCTAGGATAGTGGAGTGACTGGAAAACATCTGCCGATGAGGCCAGAGAGATCCTCGCTCTGTATCTAACCCCATGCTGTACCTGCCCTGGGAGTGTTTGATGGGGACAGTGTAGAGGGAGCTTTATTCTGTATCTAACCCCGTGCTGTACCTGTCCTGGGAGTGTTTGATGGGGACAGTGTAGAGGGAGCTTTACTCTGTATCTAACCCCGTGCTGTACCTGTCCTGGGAGTATTTGATGAGGACAGTGTAGAGGGAGCTTTACTCTGTATGTAACACCGTGCTGTACCTGTCCTGGGAGTGTTTGATGGGGACAGTGTAGAGGGAGCTTTACTCTGTATCTAACCCTGTGCTGTACCTGCCCTGGGAGTGTTTGATGGGGACAGTGTAGAGGGAGCTTTACTCTGTATCTAACCCTGTGCTGTATCTGCCCTGGGAGTGTTTGATGGGGACAGTGTAGGGGGAGCTTTACTCTGTATCAGTGAGGACCCCTGGTGGTGCTACCGTGCAGGGGGAGAGCAAACTGGACTATTTTCCAGGTCAGTTTCAGCTCCCTGCAGTTTTCCAGTCATAACTCAGGAGAGCTGCAAAGATTCACAAACAGGCCCCCAGTCTCAAGCAGCAAGGTTCAATGCTGGGGGAATGAACAAACAATAACCATCTCCAATCTACACCAGTAGCAGATATCTGGCTGTTGCTGGATCTGCTCTCCCAAGATTTGTCTCGGATACTCCCCCAGTGTGGCTTCAATTCTGGTGTTCCACATAGCAAAAGAGACGACATTCACACGACACTAAGGGAGCAGTTGTCTGCAATAATGTTAGCTCTGCTCTCCAAGATGCTGGAGAGATGAGTTATGGCCGTCTCTCTTGCCAACACAATTCACCCTAGATTCGAATATCAGCTCAAAGTGCAGAACTGCGGAGGTCGGACCTAAACAGGCTGTGATGGTTCCATAGTCAAATAGCCCATTGACCCACAATGCCTAGGCCCACACATATCAAATGGTCTCTCCGATGATGTTCTGCAGGGATCTGGCACAGGTGTGATGGTTGCAGAGTGTGACCAGAATCTCCGGTAGACAAGAGGAGGGGAATCTTTGTACAAATCATAGTGGCCATCACCGAGGTCTTGTTTGCAGAAGTGTTATTTGGTGATAGGCGGGGACATGGTGTTGTGGCCACAGTTAGATCGGCCATAATTTTATTGAACGGTGGAGCAGGCTCAAGGGGCCGAATGGCCTACTCCTGCTCCTAATTTATACGTTCGTATGTTGACACAGAGAGACACAAGCCATACAATAGCAATTGTGAGTGCAGTGTTACCTTGTTGGTCAATGTGTGCTGTTACACACCAGGAGTGACACTGAGAGACATATGAGCTGTACAGTGGCAGTCCTGTGTTAGCTGTAGACTGTTACCTGGCGAGTGCTTGAATTATTCTAGAAATTGGCTTGAAGTCCTGACCTCTCAATCAGGTGAGTCTGAATTTGGGTCCTCTGCCGATGTGTCCAATGAGAGAACAACCTTGGGCCCTGAGCCATTGCAATTGCAGTCACAGGCTGCAGATTAAACTGGCATCGCCCGCTGCGTCTTCTATCAGAAGGGAATTGTAGGTTTGACTTTTAGATTGGAGGAGATCCAATCCAACGGCAGGCTCTGACCTCCAGTAAACAAGAGCTTCCAATCCCTTTCTCAGCTAAGTGGACTCGAGATTTCAGCAAGCGATAAGAGCAAGCCCAAGGTCAAACTGGGCAGATAAAATTTGATACTGAAGGGTTACCATAGTCTAGGGTTTTGTGACACACTTTACTCTTGCTTAAGTACTGTCTCTAACTTTCTGTGAACTAATTTCTTCTAATTGTGTGTTAACTCTTCGAGGTACTGACCATGGCTACTTTTCCCTCCTCCTGCCCCGCATGCTTGATCTATCGCACGGCCTGCTAAGGTGAACGAGAGGAGAGGTAACGTTACAGTGACCCGTGCTTCCTCATAGCCCCTCCCGCCCTCCACACAAGCAACATCAGCGGCTTGGCTGCATGTCCCGTGTGTCTCCGCGAGAGAGAGTGCGTGCGTGGTTTCCAGGCTAGTCGCCTCATGAAGCACTGCTTTTTAATCATCACAAAAATAAATTAACGACTTTGTGTATGAGGTTGACTGGTTGTTATTCTGCTATTGTTCCTAATCTCTGTGGCATGGCCAGAGGAAGATGGAGGAGATTTCACCACGTGCTGGTCCTTGGGTGGGAAAATTGAAATCCCTCCACGTGTCCGTCCAGGGAAGTAGTATCACAAATTGCTTGCTTTAAATTAACCCACAAAAGAAGTGGCCTGAGATTATTTCCAAAGTTCCATGTTTTATTTCAGTTGGGTAACAGAGTCCCTCTGCACACTCAATTTCCAGAAAAACTAGGAGGGGGGATTCACAGTAACACCTTTCTCATCCCTTTCCTCTCGTCAATGTAACCAAAAAAAACCGGAAATGCTGAAAAAAGCTCAGCAGGTCTGACAGTATCTGTGGAGAAAAAAAAATTAACGCTTCGAGTCCTGATGACTCTGCTTCGGAGCTCTGAAGAAGAGTCATACGGACTCGAAACGTTGACTCTGTTTCTCTCTCCACAGATGCTGTCAGACCTGCTGAGTTTTTCCAGCATTTTCGGTTTTTGTTTCAGATTTCCAGCATCCGCAGTATTTTGCTTTTAACCAAAAAAAAGCCGACTGAGTGAACAGAGCGGGTCAGTCAGCACATGTTTTATCGGCACAGTTTGAGATTTTCTTACCCATCCTTCGCTGCGATTGTTATGTGTTTCCAGGAAGATGTGAGACAAGAATTGGTTCCCCTCAGTGTCAAAGCTCAGCAATTCCTGGCGACAATGTGGGGGGAGATGTTGATCCAACCCCTGTGTGTTCAAAAATGGTGAACATCGTTTTTGAATGTGTTTCAAACTTGCTACACCTAATGACCAGAACAATTCCCTGCCCCCACCCCCAGCCCTCAGTGACCATTAGGAATTATATCCAAACCTAACATCCACTGACCTCTTGGAAATGACTCCCAGAACAGTTGGGAGGATGTTCTACACACCCACCATATTACTGCCTGGATACAGTACATTGTCTAAATGTTTCTACTTAACATAGCTCTGCACACAGCAATAATTTGCATTTATGTAGTGCCTTTAACATACTAAAACATCCCAAGATGCTTCATCAAACAAAATTTGATACTGAGCCACATAAAGGAGATATGAGGACCAAGAGCAATGCTTTACAGAGTGTCCTAGAAGAGGAGAAAGAGGCAGAGATGCTTAAGGAAGAAATTTCCGAGCTTCGACTTTGGTGGCTGAATGCATGGCCGACAATGGCGGAGCCAAGGAAATTGTAGGTGAGCAAAAGGCCAGAATTGGAGGAGCACAGAGACCTTGAAGGATTGTAGGACTGGAGAAGGTTGAATGTTATAGAGATGGGAGGGGTGGGGGGGTGGGGGGCATGGAGGGATTAGAAGGCAAATGCGTCAGGGAATTAGAGCATGAAAATATCTCCTGCCCCAGGTGGTTAATCAGGTGAGCTGGCAAATCTTGTGGGATCTCCTCATCAACCTCAGTTTGAGAAGCTAGGGTGTAGAGGGAGGTCTAACCTGTGCTAGCCGTGATGTGTAATTGCTTGGGGCTGACCACATTGAACCAAATTCAGAGTCCTCAGCTTCGATGGCCCCAGAATTCACAGAAGGATATTGACTGTGTATGTTTAGGGTTGTTAGATTGTGTCTGTTGGATGGTAATGCTGAGACTGATGGAATGAGACTAAATGAATTGCTTTCAGGAAGCTGGCAAGGCACAAAAGGGCCAAATGGTCTCCGACTGTGTGGTAAAATTCTATAATTCTGTGAACAAAACAATACCATAAAGGTTTTTTTCCCCCACCCAGTTATTTTTCCTGTTATCTGCTTTTTCTGGCTGAGATCCAGTTCCACAGGCTTTTTTTACACCCAGTGACCGTTAAACAGGTGTCACCTGAGACAGTGAGTGTGAACAAGTTATTTGACTGTGGTGTGGAGCCACACCCCAGACCCGATCCAGTCTTAAGGAGCGTCTTAAAGAAAGGGAGAGTGCGAGGGAGGCAGAGAGATTTATGGAGGAAATTCCTAGGCAGCTGAAGGCATGGAGCGATGAAAATCGGGGATGCGCAAGAGGCCAGAATTGGAGGAGCGTGGAGATCTCGGTTGGTTGTAGGGCCGGAGGAGATTATGGAGAAGGGGACTTTCCTTGTCTGTCTGGCTTAGTTTTATCCAATGTGTGGGATTTTCTCGCTCGGTTATTGGGGTCCTCTCCAGGTGCTTGTTAGCAAAGTGTCACACACTTGATGTCACAGGCTGAGTGAGAAATAATTTAGCCTTAATCAGCATTATGAACATATTCAGTAAATTTTTGAGTTTAACATACACATCCCCATGCACACACCCTGACATCCAGTCCCCCAAGACTGGGGAGAGGTGCATATTATATTCAAATGCTGTATTGGAGATAAAATTTTATATATCATTAAGATTTATGATATTTTTGCCATTTAGTTGTTTGTCAAATTTTGAAAATCTGCGTGCAAGTGAAGGAGCAGTGAATATGCATCACGACCCGTGCGATATTCCGCCTATTTACTGGCTAGCATTGGGAGCGAATGAGTTTGGAACACCCCCGGGGCACTCAGCTATTCTGCAGTCCACTTCACACGCCTGCAAAAAATTATTCCTGACTTCTTAGGTGCCCAGAGAGTGTGTGTTGAAGTGGCTCGTCTAACTTGGAGGGAGAAGCGGGAGATTTGCACAACAGGCCTTTAGGGTTACAAACGGGTTCAATCGGGTGGACATGGAGAACATGTTTTCACTTGTGGGAGACTCCATAGATGTAATATAGGCATTCCTAAATTCAATAGGAAATTCAGGAGAAACTTCTTTACCCATAGAGTGGTGAGAATGTGGAACTCGCTACCACAGGGAGTAGTTTAGGCAAATAGCATAGATGCTTTCGAAGGGAAGTTAGATAAACATATGAAAGAAGAGAGGGATCTTTTGACAGAGTGAGATGAAGTAAGGTGGGAGAATATTTATGTGGAGCATAAGCATCAGCCTAGTCCAGATTGGGCCAAATGGCCTGTGTTTAACGCTGTAAATTCTTTATAATTAATTCCCACTCCTGAATATCTAGTCGTCTATTTTCCAATAACTGTCACAGGTTACAATGTCCATGGAACTGTCTGACAGGCACCTTCATCAGAGCAGAAAGGTACAGGAGTGGAGGAGGGAATCATACAAAGATGGCCACACCCACTCTGATACACAAAGTTTATACTGTACAGTGTTCCCAACATATGAAAATGACAGGCAGGGAAAGACAAGCTGGATGTATCAAACTTGCCCCACCCTCTCAACGTCTGGAGCACCATCATTGGACACTTCCTTTCCCGTTCGCAGTCATGTGATCTCCTGGGAGAGGCAAAACACTGGGGAAAGAAAGGGAAACCTGGAAAATTCCCCTCCGATCCTCCTCCAATCCTGTACCTCTGTGAGGTTTGGGAGAGGGGAGTTAACCTCTGACCAGTAAAGCAGCGGATCCTGGGTCAGCAGCAGCTTTTAATAAGGAAATTGGATCAATTAAGGAATGGCAAATTCTAGAATATTCCCTCCTGAGAATAAAGAAAACCAAACCTTCCCTCTCAACACTCTCGGAATGAAAAGAGATGTCTAGTTGTAGGTGCTGTCTAAATCGAGCTGCTTCATTTGACACATGTGGGGGTTGGTACACCTTGTGATTGGTAGCATATGTTTGAATGAATTGTCTCTATCGTTCACATCGAATGAAGATGAACTCACATTGATGAGGTCTCACGAGATATCTCCCAAAACGCTTTTTATGATGGATTAGTTTCAAGTCCAGTGACTGGTTTCGCTAACAAACCTTTGTTACCAATACCATACAGCATAAAGACATCCAAACGACACGGCAGTAGCTAACTTACAACGATTTATTTTTTTTTAAAAAGCCGGGTCGGTTAAATATTGGCAAGTCTGGCTAAATACTTGAATAGGAGAAAGGCTGTGGGGAAAGAGCAGGGGGAAGTGAGACTAATTGGATAGCTCTTTTCAAAGAGCCCGGCACAGGCACGATGGGCTGAATGGCCTCCTTGTGTCTTGTGTAAGATTCCAGATTTTCTTTACATCAATAGTTCAAGAGCTGAAACAAAATCTTCCTAACAATGATAAGCTACTCTCAGGCCTCTTCTAGAAACTCGCTCCTTTCCAAAACCCACCCCCCCCACCAATTCTCTATTCCACCTTCTTTGGCTATACCACTGTTCTAATCTTTAGGCTTCTGCATGGCGTGGATTTGAGAAGTGTGTTTTTTTTTCTCTTTTTTTTTTGTTTTTGTTTTCAAATTCAGGAAAGGGTAAAGCTTGATGCTGAGAAAAGAGAAGTACAGAGGCTACAATCGCATTGCCATGAGTTGAAGAGCCAGCTTGATAACTGCCCTGAATCAATGAGGGAGCAGTTACAGGACCACCTCAAAAGGGTCAGTTTTTCCTACCTCATTGGCTTTCCCTCCCTGTGGATCGTGTGACCTCTCTGCCCTCACACAGTGGCTGATTCCAGGTACTTAATGTCACTGTCAAAAAGGCAATTAGGGATCCTGGAATCAGAACCGTTTAATAAGGTATTTGCGGTAGTCCGTACGCAATGTAAAACCCAGGAGATGTGGGGGTAGCTTGGAATGACTCTTGCATGATTGGATAAGTGTTGCATTTTGGTGTTTTTTTTGGTTGATTTAAATAGAATCCAATTCAACGGAATGCTTTTAAAACCTGCTTTTAAAAAAACATTATTAACTTTGCTTTAACATGACTTAATAATATACTGCAACCATTTGCGCTCAGGGGTTTTTGAAGGTTTATGTTGAAGCCTTGAACTAGATGTTTCGATGATAGTTTTTGAGGGGTCGAGACTGCAGGAGTGATTGAGTAATCAAGCTCTTTGTATGGTCGGTCCGTCATAAGCAAATTGCATCCAGACCTGCTGGGAAGGTTCTCCAGCTTGATATTCCTTCTCTCGGCCGTTAGTTACGGAATCTCTCATGACTTTTTGTCCTAGGAAGCAGAGACTCTCGAGTCTGAAGCCAAATTGTTTGAAGACCTGGAGTTTCAGCAGCTGGAGAAGGAGAGCCGCCTGGAGGAGGAACGGGAGACGGTCAGCCAGCAGCTTCAGCAGGACAAGGCCGAATACCAGCGCAGCACCATGCGGAGAAAGGTACAGGTCCCTCTCAGCACCCCAACTCCCTGCTTCTTCGCCCCTCCAAACTCAGTTGCATTGGGTAGTGAACATGAGTCTGAATTCATTCCAGGCTGTGCCTTTCACAACCTCAGGTTATCTCAAAGTGCTTTACAGAACGTTTTGAAATGTAGTCTCTGTTGGAATGTAGGAAAACCTGGCAGCCAATTGGTGCACAGCAAGATCCCCCAAGCAGCAATGTGATAATGACCGTTCTTGGAGTCCTCTACCGCTGGGAGTTATGGACGTTCAGTCAATGAATATATTCAAGACTGAGATCAATAGATTTCTGGAGATGAAAGGGGTTCGGGCAGGGAATTAGAGTTGAGATAGAAGGTCAGATTGAACAGCAGAGCAGGCTCAAGGGGCTGTATGGCCTCATCCTGCTCCTATTATGTCTTTATGGCCTAATCGTCTGTTTTAATGATGTTGGCTGCAAGATATGTGTTGTCCAGAACTTCGGGGAGATCTCCACTGCTCCTCTTCAAAAGAGTGGCCGTGGAATCTTTTACAACCACCTGAGTGAGTTCACAGGACCTCAATTTAATGTCTCATTCAGAAGACAGCTCCTCTGACAGTGTGGCACTGCCTCAGTTTTGTACTGGACTGTCGACCTGGACTACTGGCTCAATCATGTCCATCTTTATTCCACAGGACAAGGTTTCCGCCTTAGAGAATCAAGCCAATCAAATCCGCTATCAGACTGTTCAGGAGTGCGAGAGATTGACCAGGGAGAAAGACGCAATGATGCAAATGCTTCAGAAGGTACTGATATCCAGAATGACAGAAACACTGGATCAGAAGGAGGACTTTTGGCCCATCGGGCTTGTACTGATACTGGCTCCCTGTGCTAAGCCTAGTTTCCAAAATGATCCTGGGGCTAAAAGGGTAAAATGAGGAAGACAGATTATATCGAGTAGCCTTGTAGCCCCTTGAGTTCAGTAGATTAAGGGGTGATCTGATCGAGTTATTTAAGATGATTAAAGAAATTGATGGGGTAGATAGAGAGCAACCATTTCCTCTGGTGGAGAGAGTCCAGAACCAATGGGGGAAAAGCCTTAAAATTAGAGCGAGGCCATTCAGGGGTGATGCCAGGAAGCACGGGTGGCAGAAATCTGGAACTGTCTCCCTCAAAAGTTGTTGAGGTTGGGGGTCAATCAGAAATTCAAAAACCGAGATTGATAGATTTTTGTTAAACAGCAGTAAAATGGATCTGGAGCATAGTGGGTGAATGGAGTGAAGATACAGATCAGCCATGATCTGATTGAATGTTGGAACAGGTTCAAGGGGCTGAATGGCCTCCTCCTAGTCCTATGTTCCTTCCTTTCACACTTTAACATTAATTTTTATTAAATGTTTATCTAATCCCCTCTTAATTGGCGTATATATTTTGCATTGAAGAGTAATATACACTTTGTATAAAGCAGGGGTTCAATTCCAGCTAACCTGATGTTAGCACTTTCAGTGGTGTCTCCACTGCCCTCCATCCAAAAGATTAAATTCCTAATTCTTAAACACCTTGGTAACTGAGCAAAAAAATTGACAGGGCTGTGAGGAAATAGCAAGGGGGAGTGGGATTAATTGGATAGCTTTCAAAAGAGCTAGCATAGGCACGATGGGCTTAATGGCCTCTTTCTGTATCATTGCATGGTCACACTATGATGATACCTGTCCCACGCTGAGGGGGTTTGGGGTGTGGGGTTCAAGGGCAGCCCCATGGAGAGACGAGGTGCTGAGTCAGGCAGGCTGGATGGACCAGGCAGTCTTTTCCCGCTCACTATTGATGTGTCTCTGGCTTCCAGCAGGGGGGTGGTCAGCCTGAGGGGCAAGGACTCCCCTGAACAGCGTCCGGCACATCCTGCCTCAGCGGCCATTATGCCGGTCATGTAGTTAATCTCCGCCTTGCCGTTGCGATGTACACTTTGAAGCTTCAGCCACCTTCTAATGTCATCTTGACTCTCAGCCCCATCCAGGCAGGATCCTCACCTCCACACCAAGGTGAAAATTAACTCTGCTGACCAGTGTGCTGGTTCACCGGAACATTCTCTCCCCCCCAGCCATTTGAACAGGATGGCTGTCACAGGGGGACCCACCCACAAGTAGCAGGTAATCGACTAAGGGAATTTAATGGGTTATCGAGGCCTATTGTCCACCCCCTTCCCCTTTCCCCCCGAGGTGTTGGGGACTTGGCCAGCTGCTTGGAGGTGACCTCACGGCAGGAGACCAGGGGTGGCCATGGTCTCCTGCCTCACTGTAGCTGAAGCCACAGACTGCCCTGAGAAGGGGATCTCCCTCCACAATAGTCGCCTGCTTGCTGATTCCACTCTTGAATTTAAAAATTTAAAAGATTGGAGAGGCGACACCTCAAGACAGAAGCACCCTCTCTCTCTCTTTGACCTGAAAAGGCATGCTGCAGCGCCTTCTGTGCTGGAGGGCTTCCTATTGGCCCTCCAGCCTCGTCAGTCTGATTGCCATCCTTAATTGGATAGTGACCCTTAATTGGTCAATTCAGGGAAAATCGCTGCCAGGTGACTGTTCCCCCCACCCCCGCTTTGAGCCTCAGTCGACTGTGGGATTGGGATCCCAACCTAAAACTTAGATTCGTGCCCATGACCTTTAGTGACAACTTTCCCCTAACTTACAAATGTGTCCCTTCCCAGGAGAAAGACAAACTGGCCAATCTGGAAAAGCAATACTTCATGGTGACTGGCGGCAAAACCTTCTCCAAAGGCTCCACAGCATTAAAGGAGGTAAAGTGATCTAATGTTATTACAGTTCCTTTCTGGATGTTAGTAGAAAGAGCTTTTATAAAATGCTTTATTAAGTCAAAACATCTCAGGTGCTTCCCCCCACCCCCCCCCCACCCCTCATGCTGAACCATTTGCGAAGTGCACTAACTGTTGTCATGTAAGGAAACAGGCAGATTGGTTGCTCCAATGTTGTGACAAGCCCATTTAAAGAGCTGAACATTTGGCCTTGTGAACCTTTCGATCAAAGTCTTTCCTACTAGTTCCACTTCATTCGTTTCAACCAAAACCACTTGTGAGCAATTTTCCACCCCATCCTCTCCCCACCCCCTCACCCTTCCCACCTCCCAGTCACTCTGAGAGCCTGGGGACTTTCCCAAATCAGCCCCTGTTTGTCTCCTCCTTTGACATATACCACCTTGTGTCATCAGGAAAACCTGGTTTGTAAACGCTAAATTCTCAATCACTTGCAGTCTAAAATAGTGTTAGGGTCACATGCTATATTTGACATGGACCTCAGCATTCAGATCTACACCCTCACAAAATACAGTCTGCGTCCGACCATTCTTTAAATGCTGAACCTCTGTGTCAGTCCCCACAAAGGATTGCTGTCCAACATATTTCTGAGGTGTCCCAGGAGAATGTAAGAAAGTGGGATTATGAAATGCCATTGAAACTCAATCGCAAACAGTAACAGAGCAAAGGGAGTTGGTTTGTTGGAATGACATTTTATGGGGATTCTGTAAAATGCCAGAATGGGGGTGGGATTTATCCCATTGGAATTCACTTCAGCAGGACCGAAAGGGGAAATTTGGAGCAGTTTATGTAATCCTTTAATGCCACACAGCTGGTGACAACGTCAGTGTAATTGTGCCAGATTTCTTAATGTTGGGGTCAGGAAGATACTGGGGAGGGAGGGTGCGGAGGAGAGTAGACAGAGATGTGGGGGGGGAGCTGGTCTTTGCCAGGAGGGCAGAGATGTGCAATAGTCAATTGACCGCCCGTTTTACTCTGTGCCCTGAGGCAGAAGATAAATTGGCGTTATGTAAAACAGATACTGATTGGCTATTACCCATTTCCACACTACTGGAGCAGATTTTACCACCAGGTTACTTTAAACTAGGTTTCCCAGGGTTAGCCATTCCAAACCTAGCAAGCTTAGTTTGTGGTTGCCACCAAGGTTTGTAGCAGAGCGATTGCCTCAAGTGCAATGTACAAGCAACTTCATGATAAAAAGCAATAGCAGCCATAATTACAACTGACGAGGCGATTACCCTTTAAATATCTCTTTCACAGTGTTGCTGTTTTTGTAATTAAAGGATCTATGTCTAGAGATCATAAAGTTCTTACTTATAAATTAATTTTTGATTTTTCTCTTTGCTGGTAAGTATTATATTTCGCCTGCAAGTTTTCAACAAAAATCACCAAGACTTACCAGAGAATAAATATCTTTGATGAAACCATAAAGGTGCTTAATTTCCTCCTTTAGTGCAGAATTTAATGTATGTAAAGTTAGGTTTAAATAACTGGGATTAGTGACTGCGATACGATAGAAACAGGGAGCTTAATACTTTGCCCAGGGCTCCAGCAAGGAAATTAAACTATGAGATGTTGAGTAACAAATCTTGATGAACTTTAAAAAGTAAATAAAAGAAGATTATTGAACATGCGATAATTTAAATTGCTTCTTCATGGAAATTAATGGATCGCTCTTTCAGAGAGTTGGTACAGACATGAGGGGTCCAATGGCCTCCTGTAAAATTCTATGACACTATAAACCCTCATCACAGGAAGATGGCAGAACAGCAACAGAATTACATCATATGGTATATATATATATATATATATATATATTTATATATTATAAAGCACAGAAACAGGTCATTCAACTCAACTGTCCTATTTCGGTGTTAATGCTCTATATGAACCTCCCTGCATCCCTGCTTCATCCCACTTTACCAGCATAACTTTCTAATCATTTCCCCCACATACTTATCTAGCTTCCCCTTAAATGCATCTATGCTATTCACTTCAACTACTCCCTGTGGAGGAGAGTTCCACGTTGTCAACTCTTAGCGTAAAGAGTAAACATGTTTTGGTTATTGTGAAGTTATCTCTGAACGTGTCTGTTAATTACTTTTTAAATAATTGTTTCCTATACAAACTGTTGCCCTTGTGCGATCAAAAACATCCACACAGAATGTTCAGTCCCTGCTGCTGGTCGTATAGTCTGGAAAACCTGTTTATATCAGCAAAGCGCTGGCTCAGTGGGTACATGCACCTCTCACTGACTTAGCAAGTCGTATAGGTCCCAGGTTCAATCTCTGCTTAGTCCTGAATAAATTGCAATTGGCTCATACATTGGGAGGAGAGAAATCCCTCCATCCCACTTGCTCCATCTCTCCCCACTTTCCATCCCTTCACCCCTCCCCCTCCCTCTCTCCTTCCATCCACCTTCCTCAACCCCCTCAATCCTCCCATATTTCTCCCTCATCCATCTTTCTTGATCCTCTACATCCCTCTCCCTTCATTCCTGTTCTCCTCCATCTCCCTCCCCTCCTCCTCATTCATCCCACCCCTTCCTCCTCCCTTCTTTTCAACAGAATTGACTGTCTGTACGCGGACTGTGAGGCCTTTTGTGTTCGAGGAGCCCACTGATATTCACAAAGGAAGAATGGAGGTGGTACAGGAGGACAGTCAGCACCAGTAGAAACATGCCCAAGTATGAGAGATCACCTTCAGAGAGGAGGGAAAGAGAAGTTACCAGTGGTAGTGGGAGAGTTAAGAGTGTGACATTGAATTAGTGAACTAACTCTCAAGCTAATGAAACAACAGGAGTCCTTAACAATAATATTCTGAATTAAGCTTGGTGCACACATGCCATTTTCATTCATCGCAATGCTACTTCAACCTTTGCCCTTTGAACAGGAAATGCTTCACATCACAGAGACTAGCGACATGTTAGAAGAGACTAAACCCCAGCATTGCTTACCAGGAAAAGCAGCTTCTCTATTCCCCTCTCCTTCCACCCCAGCGTACCCCAAGATACAGGAGGTAACTGCACTAACACTTACTGCATGCTATATGTTTGTTTGAAAAAGGAAACCTTCTTGTGTTCATTCTGAGGCTTGCTGCATACAGGACTGGATAGTGCAATGAGTTTAAACATTGTCCTCTAATTTCAAGGGCCTGGAATCTCAATCATGGCAGATTAGGGTTGCCAACTCTGGTTGGACATGTTCCTGGAGGATTCATCACATGACTTATGCCTCCAACTGCCCCCATATTCAAACAGGCCATTTTGCACTATTGAATAACTAACAAAATGTTCAAACAAAATTTAAAAAGGACACTTTTGTTTTCATCACCAATGATTTTTTGCTTGCAACAGTGTCCTGATGATTAGCCTTTAACCCCTGGAGACTCCAGGACAATCCTGGAGGGTTGGCAACCTTATGGAAGATAATTAAAAGTCTCTTTGGTGATCTGGTTCTTCTTTAAGATGCACCAGAATTTGAGATTTGGGCAACTATTTCTTAATTAACCTCGTCTGCTTTCTTATTCCTTCCAACATTGGTGACGGTTGCCGGTTTGGGTTTTATTGTTCATTTCCCATCTGAAGCTCTGCTGCCCATATCCTAATTTGTACCAATCCTGTTCCCCACTTGCTGACCTGCATTGGCTTTCCAGTCCAACATCATCTCGATTTTAAAATTTTCATCCTTGTTTTCAAATCCCTCCATGCCCTTGCCCCTCCCCTATCTCTAGAACCTCCTTCAGCCCCACAACCTCTGCGGTCCTCCAATTCTGGCCTCTTTTGCATCCCCGAATTTCATAGCTCCACTGGACTCTTCTTAAACTTGCCTGTCTCTCTACCTCTCTTTCCTCCTCTAAGACACTC
Organism: Cetorhinus maximus; assembly: GCF_964194155.1. NCBI lineage: Eukaryota > Metazoa > Chordata > Chondrichthyes > Lamniformes > Cetorhinidae > Cetorhinus > Cetorhinus maximus. Next base: position 222,751,522 of record NC_135880.1, on the reverse strand, counting down.
CTTGAAACCTACCTCTCTCACCAAGCTTTTGGTCACCTGTCCGAATATCTCCTTGTGTGGCACAGTGTCAGATTCTGTTTTGAGAACATTCCTGTGATGTGTTTTTGGGCCTTTTATTATGATAGAGGATCTATAGAAATGCAAATTGTTGTTATTGTGGTAGTAGAGAAGTTTTTTTAAGCTTCACCTTTCTGGCTTCCATATTGCAATGTCTCAGAGCAGAACAACAATAACATACTTGAACCATTGTCCATGGTATAATGGATTTCTCTGATTTGTATTGCGGGTTGGCCCTATTGTTAAAAATGGATGGACAATGGTGGACAGATACTAAAAGGTTTCAGTCACATCATTGAACCTCAGTTTCTGTAATTGTATATGTAGGATTATTTATTATTACATAACATTTACAGGCAGAGAAGGTTTACTAGATTCAGCCCAACTGATTTATGCCGGTGTTAATGCTCCACATGAGCTTCCTCTCATCCTTGGTCATCTCACCTCATCAGCATAACCTTCCATTCCCTTCCTCCATCATGTGTTTATCCAACTTCTCCTTAAGTACATTTACACTATTCCCTTCACCCACTCTCTGTGATAGAGTTCCACATTCTACATACAAACATATGAATTAGGAGCAGGAGTAGGCCACTCGGCCTCTCGAGCCTGCTCTGCAATTCAATGAGATCATGGCTGATCTGATTTTAACCTCAACACCACATTCCCGCCTAACCTGATAGCCTTTCACCCCATTGCTTATCAAGAATCTATCTACCCCACCTTAAAAATATTCGAAGACTGCTTCCACTGCCTTTTGAGGAAGAGAGTTCCAAAGACTCACGACCCTCTGAGAGAGAAAATTCCTCCTCATCTCTGTCTTAAATGGACGACCCCTTATTTTTAAATAGTGACCCCCTAGTTCTAGATTCTCCCACCAGAGGAAACATCCTCTCCACATCCACTCGGTCCAAACCCCTCAGGAGCTTATGGGCAGAATGTTTCTGTCAGCGAGCTGGGGGCGGGGCCCGCTTGTCAATGTGAAAATGACGCGGGATGACATTGGGGGGAACCCTCGGCATCATCCCGCCCCAGTTAAATATTCAGGAAGGCAGGGGGGACAGCGCAATCAGCTGTCCGCCCGCTGACCTGTCCATGGCCAATTGAGGCCATTGACAGGATGGTTAAATCAATTAAAGGCCCTGCTCGTCCAACCTTAAGGTTGGCGGACAGGCCAGGAGCCCCGGCGGGCAATAGAAAAAACATGAAACCCCATCCACTGGCAGGATGAGGTTTCATGTCGGTTTTTAAAAAATTTTAATAAAGTTTCTGTGATATTTATTAACATGTCCCATCTCGTGTGACATTGTCACGTGAGGGGGACATATTAATAATTTTTTTATTTTTCTATTTTTTAACTTTCAAAAATTTTCAGCGCTCTCCCTGAGACAGCACTTAGTCCCAGGAAGTGTGCGTGTTGCCCATATATATGCAATAGTTTTTACACATATATGCATAGGATTATAACCTTAAAGTCACTCCAGGGCATCTATTATTTTATCTCCCTGAGGCAGCACTTAGCCTCAGGGAGATGTGCACTCTTTCGTGCGCATGCGTGAAAGAGCGCACTCTCACATTTGGGGAATCCCCCCCCCACCCCTGGCCTGCACAGGGAGCGCATAGCGCTTCCCGTCGGGCGTCACGCTGGGTGGGCATTAATTGGCCCGTCAATTAAAATGGCGGCGAGGCCCATTTCGGCAGCGGCGATCGGCTGCCCGCCTGTCAATGGCAAAATTCTGCCCAATATGTTTCAATCAAACAATCAAATCGCCTCTCATTCTTCTAAACTCCAACGGATACAAGCCCAGCCTGTCCAACCTTTCTTCATAAGACAACCTTCCCATTCCAGGTGTTAGTCTAGTAAACCTTCTCTGAACTGTTTCCAACGTATTTACATCCTCACCATTCTCTGGGTAAAGAAATTTCCCCTCAATTGCCTATTGGATTTGTTAGCGATGACCTTATATTTATGACCCCTCATTTTGGTCCCCCCGCCCAACTAGTGGAAACATTTTCTTGACGTCTACTCAATCAACCCACTTCATTTTAAGGACCTCCATCATTTCAGCCCTGTTTTCTGGAGCAGAGAGTCCCAGCCTGTTCAGTCTTCCCTGAAAGCTGTGCTCTCTCAGTCATAGCAAACATAAAACAAACTCTCAAAATGCACACTCAGGAAATGGTTACCAGATTTTTATTTGCTGCTTTTCCCAATTCCCTTTCCTTCTCTCCTGAACCTGTTGACCCTGTGAAGAAATACCATTCCCTGAACTGCTACTGTTCCTGCCAGTTGGCCACTCGCAGTGTGTCAGTCCGGATGTTGACCCACTAATTGAACAGTGAGGTCATCGCATCCTGCCCCGATGTCCATGCACCTGCACTTTCCAGCACAGCTCACTGGCTGGGACTCGGAGAGCCGATTTGATCTTTTATTTCCCCCTTTAACTGGGGACTCTGAGGCCAAGATCTTCCATTTTCTTTGCTGTGAACGTCTGCCTGTCTCTTTGTTCTTGTGCCAGATGTCTTTGGCAGCAATGAGGGAGCCATCCTCCATGACAAAACTTTTACAACATCTATGGTTGTCGTAGTTCTCTTTATTTCCTTTTCTGCTTGTTATAGTTTTCTCTTCCGTCGCTGATGACATCATCGGAGAACAGGACAAGAGGCATTGGACCAGGAGGCGGCCATTCAGCCCCTCGAGCCTGTTCTGCCATCCAATTCAATCATGTATATTCTAACTCTATCTTGTGATGACTGTATGAGGAGGGGTAAAAATTGACTCCCCTCTAATTTACCACTCCAGGTCTGGCAGTCACAGAGTTTTGTTGCGAATTTAGCGAGGATGTGCTTTGCCAATACTGCAGAAGTCCCACTATGTACTCTTTCAGGTTCTAAAGAATTAATAAGACAGGTTTTCTGAGTTTCAACCAAAGAACGAGATAAGTTTACTGGAACTCCTTCCCGAATAAAAAATATAAGTAAACCGTGACCCCTGTTCATATGTCACACACGTTCCCCGGGTCCCACACACACACTAGTATAGATGGTAGAATAAGAGGATAGACGTTTTGAAGATATTTTACAGTTTGTGAAGAAGATAAACAATCAAAGGAATATACAGTGAGCTGTCCTTTGACTGGTCTCGATGGGGTATTCCCCGCTGCAGCAGTTTTGTCCAGTTGTCTCCCTGGGTGCGGTTGTATGGAGCAGATTTCCACGGGCAGAATTTTAACACCTCGTGGGCGGGCAGACACCCGACCCGATCAGGCACAAAATAGCGTGAGAAGATGTCGGGCGAACATCCCGACATCATCCTGCACATGCGCAATCTTCAGGTCGGCGGCCGCATGCAGGTTTTGAAGCCACACCCACCATCAATTAAGAGGCTACTTAAGGCCATTATAAACCTAATTGAACCCAATGTTACATTGCCTGTGCGATTTCGCGCTCATCACACGGGCAAAATGGTCAGGCGGGCAGCCCACATTTTGCAAAACCTCACCCAAGGGCGGGATAAAAAGGTTCAGCAGTGTTGCCAGTGTGAGTCGTGAGCAGTTTAGGAGATAGTTTGCTGCTGGTTGCTTATTTGAACTTGACAGCTTCATCTCTGTTCAGGGCTTCATTCTTAGCATTTCTAGGCTTCATTTCAGGACTCATTGGTGCCTCCAAAGACCCCGGAGGATTTTGACCCTGTGAACCCTTCCAGGTATCAGGCAGCCTTCCGCTACCCTGGTAATGGGGATTGTGGTCTCTGCTGGTGGCACCTCCTCTGAGGAGGAAGTGAGGGGCAGAAGGGAGAGGGGCCCAGGTATCCCAATGCAGTTCCTAGGGGAAGGACCTGTGGGAGGAGTGGCGCGGGCACAGGGGGGCAGGGCCAGCAGGAAGTCCAAGGCAGAAGGGGCCGCAGAAGACGTCATTATCCTGCTGCCAGGGTTTACAGGCGGCGATGCAGCTACCTCAATATGCCTGAGGTGCAATGCCGAAGGAGGCTCCGCCTCTCAAGGGAGACCATGACCTCCATTTGCCAGATGATCAGCCCTGAGATCAGCTCTGACTGTGTGGGTGGACACCCCATGTCACTGGCTCTGAAGGTCACAGTGGCCCTCAATTTCTATGCCTTCGGCTCTTTCCAGGGGTCAGTGGGGGATCTATGTGGAGCCTCCACAGTTGCATCAAGCTGGTGACAGAAGCTCTGTTCAGGCAGGTACTGACCTTAACTCTTTAATGTATGGTCAAAGCCAGCCAGGCTGAGCGAGCCAGAGGCTTTGCAGCAATTGCTGGGTTCCCCCGCGTCCAGGGTGCCACTGGCTGCACACATGTGGCCATCAAGGTGCCAGCGGGTCAGCCGGGTGCTTCTACTCCATGAACGTGCAGATAGTGTGTGATCACAGGATGCAGATTCTGCAAGTCTGTGCAAGGTACCCAGGCAGCCCCCATGATGCTTACATCCTGAGACATTCCCAAGTGCTGAGGCTCTTCAGTGCTCCAGCCTGACTGGATGGATGGCTGCTGGGTGACAAGTGCTATCCATTGAAAAAGTGACTTATGACGTCTCTCTGCCACCCAAGAACAACGGCAGAGCAGCGGCATAATCGCAGTCATGTCTCCGCAAGGGTGGTGATAGAGAGGACCATAGGTCTTCTGAAGATGCGCCTCCAATGTCTGGACCATTCAGGGGGAGCACTACAATACCCCCAGAGCGGGTGACACTGATAGTGGTTGCAAACTGCACTCTCCACAATCTGGCACTGGCAAGAGGGGGACCCACTGGAGGAAGAGGATCTTGACGCAGCTGCACAGGCCACAGATGATAAATCCAGTAGTGAGTCAGAAGAGAATCATGGTGAGGAGAATGCTGAGTGTGGAGGCAGACCTCTGTATCCTTCAGGGAGGCAGGGACAACATGGATGCCTTGATCCAATGCTCCTTCAGCTGGGCTGACAAAGATCTGCTTCCACCTCATGCCAGGGCTGTCTCCTCCATCCCCGATGTCTGAAATGACCCTTTCATTTGAACCCAAAGTTCACTCGATGCCTGTGCAACAAAGGTTAGAGCCACCCACGTCCAGCATTACAGACCGGCGTACCCTGCACCAAAAAAATTAAAAGGTGAAGCATACTCAGGCCGTTATGACAAAAACAAAATTTATCTCATTTTGACAATCCAAAAAAATTAACATAATCTTCTCTGGTCTTAATTCCCAGACCAGTAACCATAAACAAAACATTACACAACAGGAGATCACCCCTGACCATCCCTCTTGTGCTGATGGTGCCTTATACGTGCGTTTGCGAGTACTACATCTAGGTGCCTCTCACCCCCCCACCCCTCTTTGGCACCGGCATTGGAGACAGCCGGCTGACTCTGATGTCTTGTTGGGCTTGATGACCTTGGCGGTCGTCCTCTGGCCAGTGGAGCCTGTGCTGGCCCCGCCTGGGAGGGAGCGGCCAGTGCCAGGGCTGGCATCTCCCCAGTCATTGCAGCCTCATCAGATGCCATGGTCACTGGCGGAGGAGCTGCTGCCGTCATCTGGAGTGCACTGAGAGGAGCCCGCAGAGACAACAAGCAGCTAGTGCGCCAACATGAGGTCACTGTGAACCTCCCTGCTCACCGTTGATGGACGGGAACCTAGCTGGGATACTGGGTGCCTCATCCATCTCCCACACTGGCACTGACCATCTGAGGTCATTGCCTGTCTGAGGGCTTGCAGGTCCGAGTGCAATCCCAGGAATCCTTCATTCTGTCCCTGGAGCTGCCTCTCCATGAGAGTCGCCACTCTCTCAATGGAGGAGGCAGTGTGCTCGGCCATGAGAGTCAACGCAGTGCTCATGCTCCACATGGACTCCTCCACAATGGAGACCATGGCACACATACCCTCATGGATCTCCGCAAGATCTTCCAGCACATTCCGCTGGACATCCAGCATCTGCCGCCTCCGGAAAACTCCGGAGGCTCATCATCTGCCTTCGGCTGAGCATCGTCCTGGTCCCCATCAGCCCTCTGACTGCCGGCACCCTGGGCACTCTCTGCCTCCGCCTGCACCTCAAGCGAGCGTGAAATGCCCTCAACGTTGTGCACCAATGTTCTAACACCCACCAAGGTGCTGGTATCTGATTCAGAGAGTGGGTGTGACGCAGGTGCAAGTGAAGCCCAGTGGTTCTCTGGCATCAGGGGTGACTCTTCGGGATCCTGCGATTGGGGACATGCTGACAAATCTAAGGGAGAACAACAACGTGTCACTAGTTTAAGTCATCACACTGTGCATGCCAGGCACTCAGTCCAAGCAGCCAGGGCTCAGGTATCCTTGGCCAGCTCCGGCATCATTGACAGTCGGCACTCAGACTCTAACACCCCTGAGTTCCACGGGGGGGACAGCCAGACCTTAACGCTTCAACACACTGAACCAAGCCAACACGGTACTCACCCTTCCCGAGCACAGCAGGTTGTTAAATCTTTTGCGGCACTGCACCCATGTGCGCCACACAACATCGTGGCTGCTGACCTGGGCTGTCACCTCCTCCCCAAGCTCTTTTTGTTAGATGTGGTGGCCTCCTCCACTTCCACCTCTGGGGTAAGGGTGCCCCTCCTGGCAGCCACCTCCTCCAGGAGGACCGCGAGGCACACATCCAAAAACTGGAGGGGGGGCAAGTGCCCACCCAACCTGCCCTCCCGTCTGGCGCCTCCAGCCGCATTTGAGGCCATAACTTTGGTGTTCACAACGCTGCCAATATGTTCTTGCCTAGCAGCCTTCAAGGAGCTGCCTGTGCCGTTTATAAAAGGGCCACCGGGCCCCCATTGGAACAGGCCCCCGCCCCCAACCCCACCCGGCCCCTCCTGACCATTGGGAGGATGCGTTTCACCCTGGGCGGGCCTTAATTGGTCGGCCAATGTGAAATTGTGGTCAGGGGCTGGTCGCGGGCGGCGGACTGTTTCCCGAATGGTCACGGGCCCACCAGTCAGACCCGCTCACCACGGGTAACATTCAGGCCCACGTTTTGTTCCCAAAAGATCTCGGTTTGCAGTACATTCCTCTTCTCAGGATGGTTACTTTGCAAATTGGGCACAACACTATCCAGAGGGAGAGAAAGAGAGAGGGATTGTCTTTTCAGCCTTTCAGTGTAGCATTTCCACCTCTGCTCCTTTCTGGCTTGGTAAACTGTTCGTAAGGCCCTGCTGTGTGTATGTTCCAGAAGAATTCGATTACCGTGTCTGCTGCGGTCCTTGTTTTGTAGGACAGGTAATCAATTATATTTTGATGTCTCACCTCCGAAACTTTTGAAGAGTTTCAAGATAGTGGGCAGAATCTTCAGCTCAGCGAGCGAGGGCGGGGCCCACTCGCCGAGACATTAAATGATGTGGGGTAATGTCGGGCGTGTGTCCTGACATCACCACGCGTCATTTAGATTTTCAGTTCGGCGGGCGTGCAGCCGAACTGTCAAAGGCCTGTTAAGGCCATTAATGAACTAATTAAGCCTATTGAGAAAGCTGCCCATCCAACCTTAAGGTTGTCGGGCAGGCAAAGAGCCCAGGCGGCCTTCGCATTTTTCATGGTACCTCATCCACGGGCGGAATGAGGTTTCATGAAGGGTTTATAAATTAAATAAACATTTTCATTAAAATTCATTGACCTGTCCCAGCTCATGTGACACTGTCTCTTTGCCTAACAAAAATCTCTCGGTATCACTTTTGACAAATTCCACTGACACCCCCCACCCCAGCCTCAACGGCTTTTTGTGGGAGAGAGTTCCAGATTTCCACTATTCTTTGTGCAAAGTGCTACCTGGCCCCTGAACAGCATAGCTCCAACTAAAATAAATGTAATGAACATTAAAGGAGCCTACAATATGCACTAGGTGGAAACAATCATCGACTAAAAGAAGGTTCAATATTGAAGGAAGCCATGCTGATTTTTTTTCCTCTCTAGTTGAAGGATATCCATGGAGATTGTGCTCTCTGTGTGGAGATTTATAGAACTGAAGCTTGAGTATCAGAATTGGAGCATAGTGTTATCTTCCTTGTCTATGGCCACACTCTGATCTAGCAACACTTTGCACTCGGAGTGAAGTATCCTTGAATTTGCCTTTCCGATTTCGTTTCAGACGCACAGGGCTGGATTTTCCCTCGAGGTGGGGTGGTAAATAGAGGTCGGAACTATTTCTGGGGCCCACCCCGTGTGTAGGGGGAGAGTGGTGGTGGTGGTGATGGAGGGGTATTGGGGGAGAAACAGTCTCCGTCCCTGATTTTCACAGGGGTGCCCCCTTAATTGGCCCGGAGATGGGGGTCATCATCGGCTTAAGGGCAGCAGGCAGGATCTCGAAGCTGGAGGGCCAATCAGAGGCCTCCCAGCTTGAAAGAAGCAGCAGGCTGCAAAAGAAGGTAAATAAGGGAGAGGCGCTTCAAGATGGAGGCGTCCTCTCTCCAAATTTCTTAAACTTAAATTTTAAGATGGATTGTGCAACCGGGCCACCACTGTTTGTGGGTGGCAGAGGGAATCTCTCCTCTACAGTATGGTCTGCAGCTACTGCTGCACCCAGGCAGGTAGAGAGGGCCTCAAGGCCTACGGGCACCTGGAGGCTGACTGAAAAATCCCAGCTGGCCTCCTTTAATTGGCTTTTAAATGTCCCTATGGAGTTTAATTGACAGCTCTCCACCTTCCTGTTCCCCCTTCCCACCTCCAGTAAAATGGCCCGGAAGCAGGATGGGACCAGTGCACTAGCACGCTGGCTGATGAGGCTCTTTTTAGCTCTCATCCACCTTTGTCCTTGGTCTTGACAGACCCTCAAAATCCTCCCCGCATCAAACACTCCCAGGGCACATACAGCATGGGTTAGATCCAGAGTAAAGTTTCCTCTCTGTTGCCTCATCAGCAGCCCATTCACTACCTCTCCCTCACTGTGTCTGCAGTGTGGACTCTCTATAGGATGTGGAACACACCAAGGCCTCTTTGGCAGCACTTCCCATGACCTCTTTCACCTAGAAGGCCAAGGACATGGGAACACCATCACCTCCATGTTCCTCCTCCATGTCACACACCATCCCCTCTTGGAAATATATCGACCATTCTTTCTCTATCTCTGGGTCAAAATCCTGGAGCTAGTTTCCAAACAGCGCTGTGGTGTACATAGACCACATGGATTCAGCGGTTCAAGAAGGCGGCTCACCACCACCTTCTTAAGGGCAATTAAACATGGGAAATAAAAACAATGCCCACATTGTAAGAATTAATTTTAAAGAATGTGCCATAGCACTAACCCTAGGATGAATCTCCTTATTGTACCAGTTTCCCACACCAGCCTTTGTGTGATCATCGGGACACTGTCAACCTAGGACCCAGTTTAATGTGTTACCACTCAAAGTACTTTCACTTGATCCTGCAGACTGCTTTTGGAGGCACAATCTCTAACCTATCAGCCCGGGTTACAAGATCACAATGATGAAGGATCAGAGTTCTAACACACTATGACATATCACCACTTTAAACTAGCCTATTAATTTCTCAGCTTTACACTGTAGGCTAGTAATACTTCTAAACCAATTCTCTTAATTATGCTATGAATGTTCACTATATAAATTAATGTTAATAATTAAATGTAACAGCCGAATTTCATGGGACATGGGCATCGCTGGCCAGGTCAGTATTTATCGCCCCCATCCCTAACTGCCCCTGAGAAGGTGGTGGTGAGCTGCCTTCTTGAACCGCTGCAGTCCATGTGGTGTGGGTGCACCCACAGTGCTTTCAAAGGGAATTCCACGATTTTGACCCAGCGACAATTAAGGAATGGTGATATATTTCCAAGTCAGGATGGTGTGTGGCTTGGAGGGGAACTTGCAGGTGGGTGGTGTGTCCATACATCTGCTGCCCTTGTCCTTCTAGGTGGTAGGTGGTCGTGGGTTTGGACGGTGCTGTGGAAAAACAGGGTGTTGCTGTTAAATAACCAAAAAACAAATTACTTGTGGCTGTGATGATACAAAATGAAAACACCTTTAGGCTAAGTTGTAACAAGGAGCTTGAATTTAAAAGATCTGACATCAGCTACAGAGAGAGAGAGAGAGAGAAAGAAAAGAGAGAGAAGCCTTGTTTTTTTGTGTTGCATCTGGTCAGCAGCTGTTCAGTAAAGACATTGAATCCATTCTGATTGGAGAGTGTGAGCTCAGACAAAGAAATCAACACGGCCCTAACAGCGTGATATTTTAGAAAATTACCTTCATTATGGAAATGAATAGGAATTGTTTTGTTATTTTAGGGATTCATTGAAAATGATGATGGATAGGGGAAAAAGGAGACATTAATATTGGCAGCTGTATGACACGCTAGGATTGAGCCATTGTCTTCAAAAATATGGACATTTTTTATCAACTGTTACAAAGCAATATGGGAAGGCCATTCAGTCCCTCAATCCTGTTTCACCAAATTCAGTTACATTGTGGTTGATCTGCCCCTCAACTCCATTTTCTCACCTTTGCCCCATATCCCTCGATACCCATAGCCAACAAAAATCTATTGGTCTCAGTCTTGAACATTCCAACGATGGGGCCTGGCTGAGGACCATCTAGAAGTGAATTGCTTTTAGAAACTTATCCCCAAACTATTCCTCAATTTTGAAACATCTTCAATTTTCACTCCCGAGGGCCTGAGGTACCATGGTTACCCGAAGTTATGGGTGTTCAGGTGACCATTCTTCAGCTGCAAGCCTAAAGGTGGACTGTAAGCTGGCTGTGCAACTGTGGAGGGAATCACAGCTGAGCCTGATCCCATCTTCACCCAGTCTTTGCACGTGTGTGGCCGGCAGCACTGGGCATTAATCAGAAGTCAAAGCCTCGATTTTTAAAATTCCAATCCTTGCTTCCAAATCCCTCTATGGCCTCGTCCCTCCCTATCTCTGAAACCTCCTCCGACACCGCAACCCTCTGAGATCTCTCTGCTTCTCCAATTCCAGCCTCTTGAGCATCGGCGATATTAATCATGCTTTAACTACCTTGGCCCCATGCTCTGGAATTCCCTCCCTAAACCATTCCGCCTCTCTGTCTCTCTTCTTCTTTAAGCTGCTCCTTTTAAACCAACGCCAAGACCAAGCTCTTTCCTCAGCTGCCCCAATATCTCCTTGTGTAGCTCGGTGTAAAGCGTAGCCTGATCATACTCCTAACGAAACACCTTGGAACCTTATACTACGTTCAAGGCGCTATGTACATGCACGCTGTTAATGTTGTTAATAAAATACTGCGGACGCTGGTGATCCTGAAATAAAAGCAGAAAGGGCTGGAAAATCTCAGTCGGTCAGGTAGCATCTGTGGAGACAGAAGCAAAGGTTCAAGTCCAATATGCCGACTCTGCTTTGGAACTGTTATTGGTGTTGTTGGAATGGCAGGCAAGCATTGGTTGGATTTGTCACCTGTTCACTGTAGTTCTATGTCCCTGTCAGAGCCAGAATCTCCAGGAGAGAAGGCAAACTCAGGACAAAAATGAATTTTCCCACAGCAGAGTTCTTCTTAAACGGGCAACATTTACTTGCTTTCCAACCTAGAAAGGAGACTGGTTAAATTCAGCAACCAGCATTATCTCAGCCCCAACAGTGAATTATTAACATGTCTTCTTAATCTTCTTGGCCAAAAATGATTGATATTTCTTCCCCTTCTGTTGTGTTAACGTTTGAAAGCAGGAAGCTCTCACTCCAATGTCTTAATCTTTTTTGCTCTGTCTCTTTGCCTCACATTGCTCTCTCGTTTTAGGAGTATATGAAGCTGGCTGACGTGTTTAGGTTCTACAGTGACATATACAGCACAAGCCCTGATGTTGCACTTTCTGCTTCCGCACTGCGTTCCCTGCCACTTACTGTACCTCCATCAACCCATGAGGTACATGCTTGCCATGACACTCTGTGTTTACTGACCATTCTACAAGTTGGCTGCTACCTCCTTATCTTGTCTGCATGTCTTTCGTCAAATGTTTAATGATTCAGCATTCATCTCGCAGTTAATAATCCATGACAGCCAGCCAGGCTATGGTATCCCCATTGTTAGACACATAGCCCAAGGGAGACATTGCAATTGATAAACATTTAAGAATCCATAATGGATCCATGTAATAGAATTAAGGATTGGTGCAATACTTGTATCCTGCCAGTAATTAATAAATACTATATGAAATATTGACAGGGCAAGACACATCCGGTATAGTATTAAAGGCTTAAGATACTCCCAGGGTAGTATAAGAGGATGAAGGTATTCCCAGGGTATTACTAGAGTGTAAAGATACTTCCTGTATAGTTTTTGAGGATAACAATACTGCCAGTTCAGCATTAGATGATAACAATACTCCCAGAGTAGAATCAGAGGATAACGATACTCCCAGTGCAGTAACAGAGGGTAACAATACTCCCAGTGCAGTTTTAGAGGATAACAATACTCCCAGTGTGGAATCAGAGAATAACAATACTACCAGTGCAGTATCAGAGGATAACAATACTCCCAATGTAGTATCAATACTCTCAATGTAGTATCAGAGGATGATAAAACTCTGAGTGCAATATCAGAGGATAACAACACTCCCTTGCAGTATTAGAGGATAACAATTATCCCAATGTAGAATCAGAGGATAACAATGCTCCAAGTGTAATATAGGAGGATAACAATACTTCCAGTGCAGTATTATAGGATAACAATACTCCCAGAAGAATCAGAGGAGAACAATATTCCCAATGTACTATCGGAGGATGCAGTATCAGAGGATAACAATACTCCCAGTGTAGTATCAGAGGATAACAATACTCCCAGTGTAGTATCAGAGGATAACAATACTCCCATTGCAGTAATAGAGGATAACAATACTCCCAGTGTAGTATTAGAGGATAACAATACCCTCAGTATACTATCCAAGGATAACAATACGACCCTCTGAGAGAAAAAAAATTCTTCTCATCTACGTCTAAATGGGAGACCCCCTATCTTTAAACTATGTTCCAATCCACCCAAGCTATAGTTTTAACAATCCCCATGGGGACCGACAACTTTAAAAAAGAAATTTGAATTCCCAATGGCCAACTTAAAGGAATTGCATAACAGGATTTCAAGTTTTAAGATTTTTACTGTAACAAACAAATTAAAAGCAACACTATTTCATAGTTAACCTGCACTCTAAACTGCAGAAAAATTCCCTTGTCAATGCTTTAACATGATCGAAAATCTCCCTCCACAGTTATACTTTACCCCACCCCTTGTGTTGAAACTCTATTCCTCTGGAACCAGTCCAAAGTGATTCTTAGCTCCTGATGGCTTGTTTACCTTCTTTTCCTTTTCCAGCCAGATACTGGCTTTCTTCCTTCTAGCCAAAGCTAGGCAAATCTTCCTAAATCCTCACAAACCCGGTCACTTCAATCTGAATGTGAGCTCCCAGCTGCATTCCTGTGTGGTGAACCACAGAACCTTGCTGCCTCTATCTCTTGGCTCTCTCTGTTGGACTCTGGTGGACTGAAAGCTGACTGTGTGGTACAGTGATGTTTTAGGAAAACCTGGAACCTGATCCTACAGTGGCTTCCTATGGACTCGTCCCCTCTCAAAGCCCACCTCCATGGCAACATGAATCACACGGGCCTTATATCCAGGTAGAAATGTTAATTAGCTATCCTTTAGATTCCCAACTTCATTTTATCTTGAAACCAATAGACAGTTACAAAGCCTGACATTCCTAACACTTGCCTGGGACTTTGGAGACTAACAGTCTATTCTGTCAGCACAGATACTTTTGCCATTGTCTACAGGCGTGAACACCATGCATTTTCTTTCCAGTAAAACCACCGTTTCCGCCCCCCTGCCCCACATAACCTTTACAACCAGGCCACCCAGGCTTGTTGTCAGCAGAATTCAAAACAAGTCACATGACTCCCTTCATTCTTCCATTTTACTCTAAATTAAACACACGGGCCCAAAACATAACAATCTTATAACACCTCACATTTGTAACAAGTGGCATGATTTTTTCAGTGCCGTTGCCAACTCTTTGAACTGTTTCCCAAGGCAGGATCTACATTGATCCTCATTTTGTCACTCGTCCTGGTTGCCAAGACGCATTTCCAGGAGGCTTTTTGAAATGAATGTCAATCTCCTAAATAATTGGGAGAAACTCCATAAGAGTAAATTCTGAGCTTCTGCAGATCCCAAGACGTCACTGCCTGGTTGCCACTTGTGGTTGTCACACGTTGAAAGTTCCTCGCTTGTTCGCGAGTGCCGGGGGTTTAATGTTGGCCACCATTACAGTAGCTCCGGGTGGATTGCAGTCATGTGATTTTAATGTTGTTGGGTGTCCCACTTTGGCATAAATGCCACAAGATGTACCGATACTCTTACCTTAAGGAGGGAGGGGAAACTGGAGCAAGCTGTTTCCTATGTTAACATAGGAACAGGAGGCCATTCGGCCCCTCGAGCCTATTCCACCATTCACTTAGGTCATCCCTGATCCGTTTCTTAACTCCAACTACCTACCTTGGTCCTGTAACACTTAATAACTTTACCTAACAACATTTGATCAATCTTAGTTTTGCCATTTTCAATTAACCTCCAACCTCATCAGTGTTCCAGATTTCCACTCCCCTATGTGTGGATAAGTGCTTCTTAATATCACCTCTGAATGGTCCAGCTTTAATTTTAAAGATTATGCCCCCTCTTCCTTGTTGGTCCCAGCTGCCTTAGTTCCATATCCTGCGGTGCCTCATCCTCCCTGTTATTCTCCAAAGAAAGGTCAGCCCTTCCAAGTTATTCCTCTGACGGTAGATCCATGTGTGGACATCTAGACCTCCTCCATTAGTCACTCTGACGGACATGAAATGCACAACTGCAGTCTCCCAGCAATGACTCTCCCACCTGACTTTATCCTCCTTGTGCCTCCACAATTCTTTGCTGGTTTGTGCAACTCAGCTCAGCTAGTTAGCAAAGCCTCGAACTTGCAGCCCAACCCAATATACTCACCCATCAGCAACAGCAAATTAGCAACAGCAAGGGATAACTTTACGCATGTGAAAATTTACATTTATTTTGCTGTTGCCTTTCTACATCTCCTCTGCATTAGAAGTGTTTGTGGTGTAGGATTTCATTGTTCCCTTTCCAATTGCTAAATCTGCTCAGAACAATTGATCATCTTCTAACCGGTTTCAGTCAACTGTTGGCGATTGCAACAAACTGAGGAATTTTGCAAAACAAAACAAAATTAAAGCGTCTAATTTGTATTTTTCTCTCATTTACATGGAATTACAGTATTATTTTAAAGCGGTGAATCTGTTTCAGGAAACTGTGTATTTTTTTTCATTCGATTAATGATTTTATTCTTGCTGCCCAATTCTCTCTGCTTCCTTTGCTGCTTTCCCTAGGAATACGTTACCCTAGACCAGCTTAAGGAGTTGTACAGCAGTTCAACCGGGAGTTCTGTTCTAATCCCACTCCACACTAACTCAGCCGCCTCTCCTCTGACTCTGTCTACTGAAAGCTCTCTTCCCTTGCAGCCTTCTTCCTCTACGCTGTTCACAGCTGAGGTTGGTATGAGGACGCAATGCTAACTTTCTCTACTTTTCCTCAGTGTAGGATTTTTAGTGGGTGGCCAACTCTAAGCAATTCTGCTCCCATTTCCCCTTTCATCCGGGAGTTTCAGTCACAAGGACCCATCTTACATAGTTACGTTGCTACACAAAATAAGAGTTCATGGTGTAAGTGGTAACATATTAGTATGGATAAAGGACTGGTTAGCCAACAGGAAGCAGGGAGCAAGGATAATGGATTTTTTTCAGCTGTAACTATTGGAGTGCCGCAGGGATTAGTGCTGGGGCCTCAACTAATTACAATCTATATCAGCGACTTGGATGAATGGTGTGAATGTATGATAGTTAAATTTGCTGATGACACCAGGATAGGTAGGAATGTAAGTTGTCAAAAGGAGGTAAAGGAGAAACTTCTTTAGCCAGAGAGTGGTGAATCTATGGAATTCATTGCCACAGAAGGCTGTGGAGGCCAGGTCATTGAGTGTATTTAAGACCGAGATAGATAGGTTCTTGATTGGTAAGGGGATCAAAGGTTACGGGGAGAAGGTGGGAGAATGGGGTTGAGAAACTTATCAGCCATAATTGAATGGCGGAGCAGACTCGATGGGCCGAATGGCCTAATTTCTGCTCCTATGTCTTATGGTCTTATGGTAAAGAGTGTACAAAGGGATATAAGCGGGTTAGGTGAGTGGTCAAAAATTTAGCAGATGGAGTATAATGTAAGAAAATGTGAATTTGTTCACTTTGGCAGGAAGAACAGACAAGCAGTAAATGATTTAAATGGAGAGAGATTACAGAACTCAGTGGTACAGAGGGACTTGGGTGTCCTGGTACATGTTCGTGTGCAGGTACAGCTGTGGTTGGGCAGGTAAATGAAATGTTGCCATTTTTTGCAAGAGGAATGGAATATAAAAGTTGGAGAGTTTGACGGCAGCATACAGGGCTTTGGTGAGACCACATCTGGAATATTGTGTATAGTTTTGGTCTCATTATTTGAAAAAAGATATACTGATACTTGCATTAGAAGCAGGTCAGAGAAGGTTCACTTGTCTGATTCCTGGGATGAAGGGGTTACCTTGTTAAGAAATGTTGAACATGTTGGACCTGTACCTATCGGAGTTTAGAAGGGTGAGAGGTGATCTTATTGAAACATATAAGATCCTGAGGGAACTTAATAGGATGGATGCTGAAAGGATGTTTCCTCTTGTGGGGGAGACTAGAACTAGGGGACACAGTTTAAAAAAAATTGAGGTCTAATGTTTAAGACAGAGGTGGGAAGAAATTTTTCTCTCAAAGAGTCATTAGTTTGTGGAATTCTCTTCCCCAGAAAGCAGTGGAGGTTGGGTCATTGAATTTATTCAAGGCTGAGTTAGATAGATTTTCAACAGACAAGGGTTATGGGGGGTGCAGATCAGCCATGATCTTATCGAATGGCGGAACAGGCTTGAAGGGCCAAATGGCCTACTCCTGCTCTTAAGTCCTATGTTCCTAAGTCCTATAGCTGGTCTATACTGGCGATCATGCTCCATTTGAGCCACCTCCCACCCCCTAATTCATCTCCCCCAACACCATATCCTCTTTTGCTTTCTCCATCATGTATTTATCTAACTTCCCATTCAATGCATCTCTGCTATTTCCCTTGACTATTCTGTTATGGTAGTTCCACATTCTCACCACCCTCTGAGTAAAGAAGTTGCTTCTAAGTTCCTTATTGGATTTATTAATTACTGTCTTACATGAATGCCCCTAGATTTCGTCTCCATCCACAAGTGGAAACGTCTTCTCTGCATCTACCCTAGCAAGCCCTTTTATCATTTTAAAGACCTCTAATAGGTCAGCTGTCAACCTTTTCTTTTCTAGAGAAAAGAGGCCCAGCATGTTCAGTCTTTCTTGATCATTCTGGTATCATTCCCTTTGGCTGTGCAAATCGAACTCTCACTGGCAACTCTCACTAACTTTAAGAACAAATTGGCTTTACGTTGGGGTGCTCGTGTTATGAAGCATCTCAGAGTAGTTCATAAAGCAAACACTGAGCAAAGTAACGGAGGGAGGGAATATGATGTAATGTTCAAACAGAAGGGTTTTTAAGAGTGCTTTTTTTAAATTCATTCATGGATTGTAAGTGTCATTGGCAAGGCCAACATTTATTGTCCATCCCTAATTGCCCTTGAGAGTACTGTGGCTACAAGAGTAGGTCAGAGGCTAGGAATTGTGTGACGAGTAATTCATCTCCTGACTCCCCAAAGCCTGTCCACCATCTACAAGGCACAAGTCAGGAGTCTGATGGAATACTCCCCACTTGCCTGGATGAGTGCAGCTCCCGCAACACTCAAGAAGCTCAACACCATCCAGGACAAAGCAGCCCACTTGATTGGCACCCCATCCACAAATAATGACTCCCTCCACCACTGACGCACAGTGGCAGCAGTGTGTACCATCTACAAGATGCACAGCAGGAATTCACCAAGGTTCCTTCGACAGCACTTTCCAAACCACTACCATCTAGAAGGACAAGGGCAGCAGATAGATGGGAACACCACCACCTGGAAGTTCCCCTCCAAGTCACTCACCATCCTGACTTGGAAATATATCGCCGTGCCTTCACTGTTGCTGGGTCAAAATCCTGTAACTCCCTTCCTAACAGCACTGTGGATGCACCTATACCACATGGACTGCAGCGGTTCAAGAAGGCAGCTCACCACCACCTTCTCAAGGCAATAAATGCTGGCCTAGCCAGCGAAGCCCACATCCCGTGAATGAATAAAAAAAAACAGTGGCAGTGAGCCGACTTCTTAACTCGCCACAGTCCATATGATGAAGCTACTCCGACAGCGCTGTGAGGGAAGAAGTTGGATTCTGACCCAGCGATGATGGAAGAGCAACCATAGATTTCCAAGTCAGGATGCTTTGAAATGTAGAACTTTTGAAGGTGTAGCATTGCCAGCAACATTCCCTCTAAGCTGCACCATGAGCAAGTGGGCAGCAATATTAAAGCAACCACATGGTGTAACAATCAGGTCATGCCCAGCAAAGAAAAAAATCAAGCAAGCATTGGTTGCCAACCCTCCAGTATTGTCCTGGAGTCTCCAGAAATTAAATATTAATCTTTCAGGATATTGCTGTGAGAAAAACCTATGTGGGAGAATATCACAGACATTAAGAAGTAGGATGTGTTTCCTTTCAACATCTTTTGATCGTTAACTATTGTAACTCTTTTGAGTTATCAACAGATTGCATGTAACTCTTCCGAGTACATTCACAGTTCTTGGTTTCCGGGAGTGGGACGTGAACCCAACCTTCTGATTCAAAGGCGAGGGTGCTATGAACTGAGCCACAGCTGACACCTCTCGTTAACTATTGTATTGGAAGTGGGTTGTAAGGCTATTTGAGGAGCAGTTAAGAATCAACCAATCGGGTAACAAGTTTGTTTGCTCTCCAATTGGCCCGGGAAGATGACGTGCTGCCTGAATGACATATTGGGTGACCAATGGAGGAGAAGTGAGAGGGGGGGCAGGTCAGTTGGAGGAAGGAGTTCATGAAACTTATGGAATATGCCCAGCTGGAGTTGATAACCGCAGAAGATAGGGTGGGAAGTACTGAGATGGACTGGCTTTGCACAGGAATTGCCGAGGATATGGGAGACCCGGCAGTAAAGTGGAGGTGGCAGGAAGTCGGCAGCAACCCAGAGGTGGAGGGAGCCTAAGGGGCAGCACAT
Source organism: Cetorhinus maximus (assembly GCF_964194155.1). NCBI lineage: Eukaryota > Metazoa > Chordata > Chondrichthyes > Lamniformes > Cetorhinidae > Cetorhinus > Cetorhinus maximus. The sequence goes on along the minus strand of NC_135880.1, from coordinate 222,732,232 downwards.
CTGGAGAACATCATTCAGGCTGGGTGGAATCCAGCACAAGGATCTTAAAGCCAATTCTCTAACTACTTCATACTTTATTATTGTGCTGTTTTGTTACGCATCCCCTTCCCCAATGGGTAAATGTGTTACCCAGCAGTGCCACCACTGACAGGATTGTGTAATTACAGCGTGACAAGTTGACATAGACCAACTCCCATTATACATAGGGAGAGAGAGAGGAATGGATGATGGAAAGTGTGTGTGCAGGCGTAGGGCAGGATTTTTCGCTCATCGGGCGGGCGCGTGCCCGACCAGAACGAGCGTAAAATGATGCGCGATGATGTCAGGAGAGCATCCCGACGCCATCGCGCGATATTTCGGTCGGCGGGCGCGCGTAGTTGGCAGCGCACCTGCCAATAATTAAAAGGCCGATTAAGGCCATTAACAATCCAATTGATTTAAATTTTTCGCTGTCCGTCCAAGCTCACAGTTGATGGGCAGGCGACAAAGCCAAAAGCGGCCTTTGCATTTTTTTGCAAAACCTCATCTGGGATGAGGTTTCAATCCATCATTTAAAAAAAAATGTTTAAATTTTAACCCTAATTTCGAACATGTCCCTGCTCACGTGACAGAGTCACATGTGAGGGGACATGTTTTTTAACACCTTAAAATTCTTTTATTTTTTTATTTTGAAAACTGTTCACCTGCCTCAGGGAGATTTTCCTTCACCTGCCCACGTGCATGCGCAAAGTTCACACTCGTTTCCCCTCCACCCCCCACAGGCAGCGCTGCCGCAGACCTTTCACGCTCGGTGGGCCTTAATCGGCCAACCGGTGTGAAATCGCGGTCCGGCCCCGATTACGGGCAGCGGTCAGCTTCCCGACCCCTTCCGCCTGCTCCAGCCAAGCCTGCCCAATAAGGGCAAAATTCTGCCCATAGATTTTTTTTCACAGCGGACGTATATATAAAACTTACAAATTACACTGTGTGGTTTTGGATCAATCCTTAATACGTTTGCCTGAAAGTTCTCCATTTAGTCATTTAATTAGTGTATTAAAAGAAATGGATGGGCACCTCCATTAAGCAATGGACAAAGCAGTTTCATGTCATGTGATCGTGCACAGATATAGCAGAACAATCTGGTCACATTCAGTGATATTCCAATTCTGGTGGAAGGATCCACTCACTGGGAGTGCATGTAGCTCCTTTAACTTTATAGAGCTCTCCTTCACATTGAGCGTACGCCCGCAGTAGGAGCTCAGTAACCCTGAATTCACTTTCGCTACTAGAGCTACCACACAATAAAGCGGAATCAAAGAAGATAAGGGACAGATGTAGCTGATATATATGTGTGCATTCCACACACACAAGTGAGTCATTCTGTTTTGTCAGCCCTGCTTAAACAGCAAGACAGCTGCTTTTTACATTAGGTTTGTACAGTGCTTCACTAACATAATGCATCCTGTGGACCCATCTGAACATTACCATAAAACTCTGTAAATGTTACATGTACGCTGTGTCAACACCATCTTATTCTCCTGCCGATATCTTACGCTGTACCAGATCTCACTCATCCATCGCCTCTGTGCTCACTGACCTACATTGATTTCCTGGTCCCTCACCCCCACAACATCACCAGTTTAAAACTTCTCATCTTTGAGTTTCAATTTCTTATGGTCTCATTCCTTCCTATCTCTATGTAACCTCCTACCGCCCCCATACTCCCCAGCTCCCAACCCTTAAATCTTTCTGCTGCTCTCGTTCATTCTGTATTCCCTCTCCTTTGAGCCATCTAGAACTTTCCTCCTTTTAACCCTCTCCCTCTCCTCCATTAAAACCCAGCTCTTTGACCAAGCAGTTGATCACCCTGTTCTAATACCACTTCCTTTACTTCAGTGTCCACTATTTCTGATTACGCCTCACAAAGGTAATTAGGGATGGGCAGTAAATACTGGCCTATTAAGCAACGCCCACATCACATGAACAAATACATTTTAAAAAAACATCTTAGGGATTTCTCTATATTAAATGTGCCACAAGAATGTAACTTTTAGTTGCGTTCTACCTAAAAATAAACAAGAACTTTATGGGATGGAGAAATGGTTGCCATGGAGGAGTGGGGAGAGTTTGATGAAGGGCTTGAAGTGATAGACTGAAACTAAGATTGAGTATTTGAAGGAAATGAGTAGAGTGGAGAGAGAGAGAGAGAGAATTGGGCGATGATTGGTCAAGAGGGGATCAATCGGGTTAACTCCCAACTGAAAACATCAATGAGCAACTTGTAAGCTGGTGTATGAGAACTCTCGGAGCGGCGCAGATGTACCATATGTTTGGAGTTTGGTTTCTTTGGTCTGTGCTTCCTGAGCAGTTGCCAAATGCGTACACATTTTTATTCAGTCCCTAATGTTAGCAGAAAAACATGGAATAGCGAAGGAGGAAAAATGCAGGGTACGGTGCACAGCTGGTATGGAGTGTCGCTGGATGTATGTTGGATATAGGGCCGTATGACTATAGATCCATTCCCCAAACCATGTTCTCTGTTACCGAGCCATCCCTAAAGAGTTATTAATGCTGGAATTTGAGGTACAATCAGTGTAGGAGACCTTCACAATGGAGGCAGCATGAGATCCTTATTAGTGAGCAAGCTTATGTTTATTCATTATCTTTTCATTGAGATCCATTTCATTCTGTTCTTTTTTAATCTTGCAAAAGTTTTAATTTCAATGTTTAATTTCATGGAACTTTCTGGTTTCATAGTAAATCGCACAGTCTGATTTGTTGGGGCTTATTTGTTGATTTGATAGTGTCAATCAGCTCTTGTTATTTAGGAAATGCCCTTTTGCCTCAATGAACTGTTGCAGAGAGGTCAGAACCAAAATGAAAATCAGCTCAATTCAATCAATATGATCCAATATTCCTGCTGTTTTATTTTGCGAAAGGCAGGCAGATGTCCAACACCTGTGCATCTGAAAGGGCTTCATTCTGGCTGTTGAGTGGATGAGAGACTGGAAGGTGTAGCAGACTCACCAGGTTTATTCTCTTGCTCCTTGTGGGGACACCTATTGCTTCCCCATCTTGGTTATTGTAACTGCGATCATAGACTCCGCTCACCCTGTGGGGTATCACAATGTGGTACACACAGAGTCATTAGAACATAAGCAGTAGGAGCAGGAGTAGGCCCCACAGCCCTCAAGCCTGCTCCACCATTCAATAAGATCAGGGCTGATTCTGACTTTCTGCCTCAGATCCGGATCCTGCTGGATCCCACCCCATCCCTTAATTTCCATAGAGCCCAAAAGCCTAATGATCTCAGCCAGCCCTCCAGGATTATCAGGATAGGAGGTCGGCCAGAGTTGAGGAGAAATTTCTTCACTCAGAGGGCTGTGGATCTTTGGAATTCTCTTGCCCAGGGGGCTGTGGATGCTGAGCCTGTTGAAGACCGAGATCAATAGATTTTTGGACATTAAAGGGGTTGAGGGATATGGGGAGAGGGCGGAAAAGTGGAGTCGCATTTGAGGATCAATCATGATCTTATTGAATGATGGAGCAAGTTTGAGGGGCCCAATGGCCTGCTTCTCTTATTTTGTTATGATTGCCTAGAGTCTCCAGGGACTGAAAATTAATCTCCAGGATACTGCTGCTAGCAAATCACAGGGAAAAATGTATGCAGGCATTAAAGAAAATTGTGTTTTTTCCATTTTCTTTGAACATTTTCATTTATAAGTTTACAAGGTGGGGAAGAAAATGCTGTTTCACTAATAAATCAAAATTAACCCAATTGTGCAACAAACAGTCTGTTCCCTTTCCGATTGGCTGTGAGAAGGCACTGTACCTGGAGGATGGACCAATGGAAAGTGTGTGGGGATAGGGCATACCGAGCCAGGAGATCATATGAGGAAATCTCCAGGAATAGGCCTAACCAGAGTTGGCACCTTGGCTTGCATATCGCTATGACCTGTTTGTGATGAAAGGGCTAAACACGGTTTGGGTTTTTGTGTGCCTGTTAAAAGCTTTTTGCTTTCACAACGCTGTTGACTTTACGGTTTTGAATAATCTTGAAATACAACGTATAAATCTTTGAAAAGGCATTTTCATTTGTCGTTATTTTTCTTTTAATTAAGTATCCATTTCTTTCATTAATTTCTTTCTATTTGGTTTCTTCTTTCCCCGTTATGTGTCTACCTACCTTTCCCATTGATTCTCTTTTCTCTCTCATTCGATCTTTCTCAATCTCTCCCTTCTGCCAACCTCCCTGTCCTTTCTCTCTTCCTCCAAACTCTCTGTCCGTTCTTTTCTCTCTCCTTCTCTCCCTCCCCCATGACGTGCAGCAGCAGCCTACCAGCAGGCTGCTGACCTCTACGTTGGAGCTAGAGAGATGGTACCAAGAAATAATGGCTAACTTTGAGGCCTCACCCTCTTCACCTCCAATTTCCTCTTCTCCTCCTCCTCTCCCAGCTAAAGCTCACTCCTCACGAAGATTCACTCAGGTAAATTGCATTCCTCTTTGCGCTCTTCCGTTTAAATCTCTACAGACCAGGTTTTTTCAGAGAACGAATTATGTGGGGTAAGGGAATGAATAAGCTAAGGAATTGAGAACAAGAAGAGGCCATTCAGCCCCTCAAACCTGTTCTGTCATTCTATTAGATCATCAGTGATCTGTGCATCAAAACTCCATTTACCTGTCTTCGCTCCATATTCTTTCATACCCTTACTGAATAAAAACCTATTGAAGTCAATCTTGCAAGCTCCAATTAAGCCCCCAGAATCCACAGCCTATGGGAACTACATTTCCTCTAGCTTTTGCGTGAAAAAGGCACAACAGAATTTTCGTTTTGAAGTTTCTTCTTGTGATATATGTGAATGAAGGTTTGCCATGCGTTTTGACATTTTTCTGTCTCCTATTTTAACAGAAACACTTGCTTATTTCATGTGTTCATTTAGAGCAGAAAAGATTTAAGAGGAGATGCAATAGAAGTGGTCAAATTCCTGAGGGGTTTTGCTAGAGAGTACGTAAGGAGGAATTGTTTCCACCAGGAAGGCAATACAGAATTTAGGTGATTAGCAGAAAAATCCAGGGGAGATGAAGAGAATTTGTTTTTTACTTAGCGGGTTGGTGTGTTCTGGAATGCGTTGCCTGAAAGATGGTGGAAGCAGATACAGTAAAAACTCTCAAAAGGAAATTGGATAAATACTTAAAGGGAAAATATTTGCAGGGTTATGAGAAAAGGGCAGGAAAGTGGGCCTAATTGGATAGCTCTCTCAAAGAGTGGGTGCAGGTATGCTGGGCCAGATGGCATCCTTCTGCCCTGTATGTTTCTAGATAGATTGGCTCCTTTTCCAAAATAGACACAAAATGTCATGTCAAGATAATAAGTGTTTGTACACTCGTTTGCAAACCATCGTTTCAACATTTAGTGCTTTACGCCTGTCCAAATTGATGTGCGCACAATGGGTGTCCTTGAAACACTCTTTATTTGCATAATTCTGGAAAACAAACTTTTAATCTGTTGGAATGTGCACATCCTCATTTGGTACGTTGACAGTTATTATTCCAGGCAGCTTTACGCCTAACACTCAGTTAACTGAATGGGAAATTGTGTCATCGATCTCCATTCCCAAGCACTCATGTTTCAATGGTGCAGGGACAACAGTGGGAAAACAGTACCAGATACCGATTTGGCATGGGCGATTTGCTGAGTTTCCCTATTGGACATCCTGCTTGATAGAGGAAGACACTTGACCTTCGCCAAGGACATAGTGTAAAATACTAACAATTACTCACTTGAAAAGGAAAGGAGGAGCAAACTCTTCCTCTCAACAACTCCACCTCCTCTTTTATATGTAGTCTGATTCCTGCTGGGAACAATACGTTCCTGAGCTAGAGATGGGCAAAACCAGCCCAGTGGTTCCTCAGTGATGCCTCTTGGTAAATCATTGAGGTTGGATGTTAGATTTGGGTTCAGCTGCGACCTCCCCACTCCACCTTGTCGAGCAGCCTCTGGATGCTGGTTGAGTCTCACAGGTAAAGGGTGTCCTGGTCGGGTGATGTATAGCGGGTGATAGGTTCCTTGTGTAACATGAGTCATTCCTTCTGGAGAAGAGGGAGATAATTGGCGGGGGAATAATAATCTGATTGCTTATTGGGCGTTTGGTCCTTAGGAGGCTAATGGAACTCATCCTCTTGATTAGGGAGGTCAAGACTGTAGTCAATGGACAGTTCCCACCCCAGCAGAAATAATGAAGGTCTATCAGCTTAATTTGCCTTTCCTACTACATTCCTGTCTCAGGTTTACCGATCCAAGATGGAGAATGATGGATGTGGCACACTGCCTCGGACAAAGACGGGATCTGCCCCCTCATCACCATTCACCGCTTCAACTCTAGGACGGAACCTCACTTCAAAGGTAATTGGAATCAGGAAACAGCCAAGAGACTGGAGGATCTCCCTTAGGCTGCTCAATCAGTCGAACTCACATCCCTCAGCCAGAGGGTTGCATGTCTTGTGTCTCACTGTTGAGTTTGGGGTGGATAGCAAATATCTCCATACCCCAATCAAAGAGGAGTTTCCCTGGTCAACATTCCTGCCTCAAGCAACATCACCAAAAACACCTCTTTGCTGTTTGTGGGATGTTGCTGTGTCCAAAATGGCTGCCACATTCACAACGGTAACTGCACTTCAAAATATCAGATAATGTGGTTTTAGTGATGTTCGTTGAGGGATAAATGTTCTTTTTTTTTTATTCATTCACGGGATGTGGGCTTCGCTGGCTGGGCCAGCATTTATTGCCCATCCCTAATTGCGCTTAAGAAGGTGGTGGTGAGCTGCCTTCTTGAACCGCTGCAGTCCATGTGGTGTAGGTACACCCACAGTGCTGTTAGGGAAGGAGTTCCAGGATTTTGACCCAGTGACAGTGAAGGAACGGCGATATATTTCCAAGTCAGGATGGTGAGTGCCTTGGAGGGGAACTTCCAGGTGGTGGTGTTCCCATCTATCTGCTGCCCTCATCCTTCTAGGTGGCAGTGGTCGTGGGCTTGGAAGGTGCTGTCTAAGGAACCTTGGTGAATTCCTGCAGTGCATCTTGTAGATGGTACACACTGCTGCTACTGTAGGTAATGGTGGAGGGAGTGAATGTTTGTGCATGTGGTGCCAATCAAGCAGACTGCTTTGTCCTGGACGGTGTCAAGCTTCTTCAGTGTTGTAGGAGCTGCACTTATCCAGGCAAGTGGGGAGTATTGCATCACACTCCTGACCTGTGCCTTGTAGATGGTGGACTGGCTTTGGGGAGTCAGGAGGTGAGTTACTCGTCGCAGGATTCCCAGCCTCTGACCTGCTCTTGTAGCCACAGTATTTATATGGCTAGTCCAGTTCAGTTTCTGGTCAATGGTAACCCCCAGGATGTTGATAGTGGGGGATTCAGTGATAGGAATGCCATTGAACATCAAGGGGTGATGGTTGGATTCTCTCTTGTTGGAGATGGTCATTGCCTGACACTTGTGTGGCACAAATGTTACTTGCCACTTGTCAGCCCAAGCCTAGATATTGTCCAGGTCATGCTGCATTTGGACATGGACTACTTCAGTATCTGAGGAGTCGTGAATGGTGCTGAACATTGTGTAATCATCAGCGAACATCCCCACTTCTGACCTTATGTTGGAAGGAAGGTCATCGATGAAGCAGCCAAAGATGGTTGGGCCTGGGGAACATCAGTCTTTGGACTTTGTGCTCAAGTCTTTGGAGTGGGGCTTGAACTCACAACCTTCTGATTTAGAGATGGGAATTCTACCCACTGGGCCATTGCTGACAGCCAATCCTTTTGAGTTTCCCCACTGGGTGACTTAACGCCTCATCCCCACTTTACAGCGTTTACATTTGGACACACCCCACCCTGTTGCCATGGTGATAAGCGGCATTAGGTATAGCTAACAAGCACCAAAAAATGACACAATAGTTCAAATATACCCAGGAACGATAACGACAGTAATGGCACGGGCCCTATCAACATCAAGATGAGTGACGGAATTGGGTCAATTTGATAATCAGTGTTTGGCAATGTTTGATGAGGCAATCTATTTTTCTATCTATTTATCCGTATTGTATTCACTTTCCAGAATTCTGTGCTGGCGCAGAATGGCACCGGCAGTTTGCCACGAAATCTGGCTGCTACTCTGCAAGACATTGAAGTGAAGCGACAGCTGGCATTACAGCAGAAAGGTGAGTGATGGGCAGAAAGCCCACTGAGCGTGAGTTGCAGGATAAGAACTGACTGAGGGTTACAACATAGAATCTTACAGCACAGAAGGAGGCCATTCAGCTCATTGTACCAGTATAGAATCTTGAAAAGACCTATCCAGTTAGTGCCACTCCCCCCCTTACTCTTTTCCCATCCTCCTGCAAATGATCATTTTTCAAGTGTTCATCCAATTCACATTTGGACTTTTTTAATGTATCTGCTCCCACTGCCCTTTCAGGTAGCACATTCCAGATCACAACGACTCACTGTGTAAAAAAATTCTGCTCATCTCCGCTCCCCCCCCCCCCCCCCCCCCCTCTGGTTCTTTGGACAATTCTCTTAAATTTGTGTCCCTTAGTTACTGACCCTCCTGCCAGTGGAAACAGTCTCTCCTCATCTAAGCTGCTTTATGTGAGTTGCAGTTCTGGCGTAATGGGTAGCCCTCGTGCCTCCGCGTCAGAGGCTTGTGGATTCAAGTCCCACTCTAGGGATTTGAGCTGACACTCCCAGGAAGGGGAGGAGCGCATTGAGTGTAATCACTTGCCCCAAGCATCAGTACTGAGGTAGGGTGCTCGCCGCAGAGTGTGCAACTGATGCTGAGAGCTGTACAGCCCAGTTGGGACGTGTGTAGCGTTTCACAGCAATTGTAAGCCAACGCTAGCACATCCCAGTTGCAACAAGGCCGAAACTCAGTTGAGGATGGATTCCTCATCCTGGTAGAGATGCTGCACTGGAACTGAAAGGTCCATTGCTGGAGCTTTGGTGGGCACTTGAGAACAAATGGATTGACAATTATGGCTCCCTCAGTCACTGCTACCCCGACACAATAACACCCCTTAAGTTCTTAAAAACCATATTATACCATGTCTCCAGTTTAAAGAAACACTCACTGTCTTTCTTTCTTTTTTTTGCTTTCTTCCTTCCTGTGTCTTTCCTTTTCGAACGCCGCATGGTTCCTAACTTCTGACTCGATCTTTCACACTCCTCTCTCCTTCCTGATGCTGTGCAGAATCAATAGGGATTTCCAAAACAGATCACAAGAGAGGTAGGAATTCTGATTGGAATTGGGAGAAAGCAGTGTCTTGCTGTACCATCTAGGTGAGAGTGTGTGTGTTTACTGGGCTTTTAGGGTACATTCGGTGATGTTGTAGTCTTCCAGTGGAGTTGAGTGAGAACAAACTTTGGATTGCAGCCTCGGTCCGACAATATTAAGCATCTTATTGGCATTTAGCACCAGGAACCAGCATCACTGAATTTATCCCTTTATTCCCTGTTCTCAGTTTTCAAATTCTCATTCCTGTTTCCAAATCCCTCCTTGGCCTCACCTCCCCCTCCCTGTCTCCGTAATCTCCCCCAACCCTATAACCCTCCAAAATATCTGTGCTCCTCCAGTTCTGGCCTCTTGCTCATCCCGATTTTAATCACTCCACCACTGGCGGCTGTTCAGTTAGCTGTCTGAGCCCTAAGCTTTGGAATTCCCTCCCTAAACCTCTCTGTCTCTCCACCTCTCTCCTCCTTTAAGATGCTCCTTAAAACCTATCTCTTTGACCAAGCTTTTGATCACCTTTCTAATATCTCCTCCTTTGCTTCATTGTCAAATTTTGTTTGATAATCACTCCTATGAAACACCTTGGAATGTTTTATTACGTTAAGGTGCTATATAAATGCAATTTATTGTTCTGTGAGAATTTGCTATGATAACAGGGAGACTTACCAGCTTTGGAACAGGAGAAGGCCATTCAGCCCTTTGAGTCTGTTCTACCATTCAATTAGATTCTGTATCTTAACTCCATCTACCTGCTTTGGTTCCACCGCCTCAACCCTTGTATGTAAATTTTTTCAAAGGTCACCAGGTGATTGAAGAACAAAGGCGCCGATTGGCTGAGCTAAAGCAGAAGGCTGCAGTCGAGGCCCAATCGCAGTGGGATGCTTTGCATGGTCAGCACCCGGCAATGTATGGCCACCAGAGCCAGCCTTACACCCTAAGCGGACAGCACCAGCCTCAACTCATCCACCACAGCATCCTCCACCACCACCCTCAGCCTCTCTCCACCCAGCACGGCGTTGACATGGACCACGCCTTCGACACGCTCAGTCTGGAAAGTTCGGACAGCTTGGAGACCAGCGTTTCCACGGGCAACTCTGCCTGTTCGCCTGACAACATGTCCAGGTAAGAGAAAGAGGCCGCTTATGGATATCTGGTTGGCCATTTTGTCTGGAATTAGTGGAGTTGATGGGCTAGGTAGAGAGAAACTATTTCCTCTGATGGAGAGAGGCGAGAACAAGAGAGGAATAACTTTAAAATTATAGCTAGGCCTTTCTAGAAGCATTTCTTCACACAAAACTTAGTGGATATGTGGAACTTTCTTGCCTCAAAAAGCTGTTAAGGCTGGGGGTCAATAATTTGAACTTTAATTGTAGCTTTTCTTCATCCCTTTCATGCTGCTTTATGGTGAAGAAAGTTTGGAGGTTGTTGCCCATTGTCACTCCCTAACTGCCTGGTTGGGTTGACCCTCTCATCCCATCCACCAGCCCACCAAGGTGCTGATGACTAACTCAAGGCAGCACTTTCAGTCAGAAGGTTGTGGGTTTAAACCCTACTCCAAAGACTTTTTTTCACCTTTCATTGGATGTGAGCAAGGCCAGCAGTTGTTGCGCCAATCACTAATTGCCCCTTGAGAAGGTGGTGGTGAGCTGCCTTCTTGAACCGCTGCAGTCTCTGTGGTGTAGGTGCACCCGCAGTGCCATTAGGGAGGGAGTTCCAGGATTTTGACCCAGCGACAGCGAAGGAACAACGATATATTTCCAAATCAGGATGTTGTATGGCTTGGAGGGGAACTTGCTGGTGGTGATGTTCCCATGCGTCTACTGTGCTTGTCTTGCTCGGTGGTAGAGGTCATGAATTTAGAAGGTGCTGCCTAAGGAGTTTTGGAGAGTTGCTGCAGTGCGTCTTGTCGATGGTACATGCTGCTGCCACTGTGCAGCGGTGGTGGAAGAAGTGAATGTTTGTGGGTGGGGTGCTGATCAAGTGGACTGCTTTGTCCTGGATGGTGTCGAGCTCCTTGAGTGTTGTTGGAGCTGCACTCATCCAGGCAAGGTGACACTCCTGACTTGTGCTTTGTAGATTGTGGACAGGCTTTGGGGAGTCAGGAGGTGAGTTATTGACTGTAGAATTCCCAGCCTCTGACCTACTCTTGTAGCCACAGTACTTATAAGGCTAAACCAGATAATCTAGGCTGACATATCCTGTGCAGTACTGAGGGAGTGCTGCACTGTCAGAGGTCCTGTCTTTAGGATAAGATGTTAAACTCAGGTCCTATCTGCCAATTCAGGTGGACGTAATGGAGTACATGGCACCATTCTGAAGAAGAGCGGGAGAATTATTCCCTGTATCTTGGCCAATATTTTTCTCTCAGCCAACACGCTAAAGACAGATTATCCAGTCATTTAACACATTGTTGTTTGACATCCTGAGGTTGTGAAAGGTGCTATGTAAATGCAAGATCTTCCTTTCCCCATCTCATGATGAAAATCTCACTTGTGACCCCTCTCGCAGTATTAGCTCATCACAATGGACCTTAGAACCTGCTCCAATGAGTCTTTGCTTTTAATTGGATGGCAGTGGGGGTAAAATCCAACTCCATTTGAGGGGGGAGGGTGGGTAAAAGAATCAGCGGGTGCAGATCACACACCTCTTATACCCCCATCCACCTGACCTATTAAATTTTATCACATGCTTTCATGTCCCCAATAATTGTTTCCACCAATAAGAAGCTTCATCTTTGGCAACTGGGCCTTTGACAGCAACCCAAACAGTTCAGACTGAGCTCTCCTCCTTTAGCACCAAATCCACCAGTGAAAGTGAACTGGCACCATAAACCTGGACTGAAATTTAATTTCAGTCAATATGGGAGAGAGGTTGAGGAAATAGTTCTGGGTCTTGAAGTGACCAGAAGTGACCAGCCTTTGGTCAAAGAATCAGGTCCCGCAGAAGGATGCCGTTCGCCCAGCTCTCTGAAAGGGTTAACTAATCCCACTCCCCCATTCTTTCCCCACAGCCTCACAAATGTTTCCTTTCATGTTTTGGGCCATGATACATTGTGAGATCGGTTTCTCAAAGGGGAAGTACTCAGCCCTCTGAAACTTGGCTTTAGGCTGTTTGATCCAGAATTCTGAATGTTGGGCAGAATGATGGATGCTCTCTCCTGGGTGGCCTTATCATGCTTTGTTAGTGCGGCAATTACTAAATGGGCAGGTGACACAACATGAGCATTACACTAGGATTCATTTCAATAGTTTGACATGTTCTCCAATTTAGACATCAGAGGCCCAAAGCTTGGTGATTAATTGGAATGTCAACTGTCTATTGAGAGCCTGTATTCCAACCTAGTTCTGTATAACTCACACGGGTTTCCCTGTCAGCTTCTGTATATGTACAGGGAACAAACCATTCTCGACTGGTCTCTGTACAGTACGCACCACATTTTAAAAAATCAATGCTGCCTCTTATTGTCAGTCTTTTCACATGTACAGTGCACAGCAAATAGGAAAAATATGTGTGACTTCTGTGTCTCTGTACAATACACATTGAGCAAAAGAGAATAATTTACTCCCACCTGTAAGTGTACTGCACGTGTGTCAGTAAGTGTTTGTTTGCTCCTGAATCTGTACAGTGCATATAGTTAGATGGTAGTCAGTCTAAGTGTTTAATAATGTACTGCCTGAGTGTTTCTTAGCATCTGGCATTGTATGGTCTTCATGTGTATCAGAGAATGGAGCCATATAGTGTGACAAAACAACAACAACTTGAATTTATATAGCACTTTTAATGTAATAAAATGTCCCAAGATGCTTCACAGGACCATTATTAAACAAAGTATGACACTGAGCTACGTAAGGAGATATTAAGTCGGATTGCCAAGAGCTTGGTCAAGCAGGTAGGTTTTAAGGAGCGTCTTAAAGGAGGAAAACAAGGAAGAGAGGCACAGAAGTTTAGGAAGGGTATTCCAGAGCTTAGGGTCCAAGCAACTGAAGGCACAGCCACCAATGGTGGAACAATTAAAATTGGGAATGTTCAAGAGGTCGGAACTGGAGGAACTGAGAGACCTCTGAAGGTTGTGGGGCTGGAGGACATTACAGAGACAAAGAGGAACGAGGCCGTGGAGGGACTTGAAAACAAGGATGAGAATTTTTAAATCAAGACATTGCTTGGCGGGAACCAATGTAGGTCATCAAACACATGGGTGATAAGGGAACGGGACTTGGTAGAATATGGGAGGCCAGCCAGGAATCAAGTCTAGAAGTAACAAAGGCATGAATCACAGACAGATTAATAGTAATCCGGAAATCTAGACTAATAAACCAGTGAATTCAGATCCTGCATAGAAATATAGAAAATGGAAGCAGGAGTAAGTCATTCGGCCCTTTCGGCCTGCTCCGCCATTCAATGATCATGGCTGATCCTCTATCTCAACATCATACTCCCGCTCTCTCCCCATACCCCTTGCCGCCTTCAGAGTCCAGAAATCTATCTATTTCCTTCTTAAATATATTCAATGACTTGGCCTCCACAGCCTTCTGTGGTAGAGAATTCCACATATTTACCACCCTCTGAGTGAAGAAATTTTTCCTCATCTCAGTCTTAAATGGCCTACCCCATATCCTGACCCCTTGTTCTAGAGCCCCCCCAGCCAGAGGAAACATCATCCCTGCATCCAGTCTGTCCAGCCCTGTCAGAATTTTATATGTTTCAATGAGATGCCCTCTCGTTCTTCTAAACTCCAGTGAACACAGGCCTAGTCAACCCAATCTCTGCTCATACGACAATCCTGCCATCCCAGGAACCTTCGCTGCACTCTCTCTATGGCAAGTATATCCTTTCTTAGGTAATGAGACCAAAACTGCACACAATACTGCAGGTGTGGTCTCACCAAGGCCCTGTACAGCTGCAGTAAGATATCCTTGCTCCTGTACTCAAGTTCTCTCGCTATGAAGGCCGAGATAACATTTGCCTTTTTAACTGCTTGCTGCACCTGCATGCTTGCTTTCAGTGATTGGTGTACAAGGACACCCAGGTCCCTTTGTACATCAACATTTCAATCTATTACCATTTAAATAATACTCTGCTATTCTGTTTTTCCTACCGAAGTGGATAACTTCACATTTATCCACATTATAGTGTATCTGCCGTGTATTTGCCCACTCACTCGACTTCTCTAAATCGCCTTGAAGCCTCTTAACATCCTCCTCATCACTCACATTCCCACCTAGTTTCGTATCATCAGCAAACTTGGAAATATTACATTTGGTTCCCTCATCCAAATCATTGATATATTTTGTGAATAGCTGGGACCCAAGCATTGATCCCTGTGGTAACCCACTAGTCACCACCTGCCATTCCAAAAAAGACCCATTTATTCCTACTCTCTGTTTCCTGTCTGCTAACCAATTCTCAATCCATGCCAATATATTACCCCCAATCCCATTGCTTTAATTTTACACACTAACAAAAGCCTTCTGAAAATCCAAATACATCACATCCACTGATTCTCCCTTATCTATTCTGCTAGTTACGTCCTCAAAAATCTCCAGTTGGTTTGTCAAACATGATTTCCCTTTCATAAATCCATCTTGACTTTGTCGAATCCTGTTGATATTTTCCAAGTACCCCTGTTATCACATCCTTTATAACAGATTCTAGCATTTTCTCTCCTACTGATGTTAGGCTAACCAGTCTGTAATTCCCTGTTTTTTTCCCTCCCTCCTTTTTTTAAATAGTGGGGTTACATTTGCCACCCTCCAATCTGCTGGGACTGTTCCAGAATCTAAAAAATTTTGGAAGATGACAACCAATGCCATGGCCGTTTGAGAATTTGAATTCAGTTTGAAAAGCGTGGATAATGAGAAGTTGGCCTGAGTGAAAGTGACCATGAAACTGTTGGATTGTCGTATAAACCCAACTGGTTCACTATACTTTTGGGAAGGAAACCTGCTATTCTCACCCAGTTTGGCCTACATGTGATTATGGTCTCACACCAACGTAGATGACTTTTGACTGCCCTCTGAAGTGACTATTCAGTTGAATCAAACCAATACCAATTGGTCATTATTCATTCACTAGATGTGGGCACCGCTGGCAAGGTCAATATTTACTATCTGCCCCTAACTGCCCTGAGAAAGTGAGACTGAGCCGCCTTCTTGAACCGTTGCTATCGGTTATCGGTTTTATACAACTGAGTGGCCACTTCAGAAACCGTGTTGTTTGGTATGTAACTGGAGTCACAAATTGAACAAGATCACCCCCTGGAGGAGGAGCAGAATATAGGAACAAGAGGAGGTCATTCAGCCACTTGAGCCTGCTCCACACCCAATGTGATCATGCCTAATCTGTAGCTTAACTCCGTCTTCCTGCCCAGGTTCAACAACCTTTAATATCCTCACATAGCAAAAATCTATCGATCTCAATTCTGACATTTTCAATTAACGCCTCCCGGCCTCAACAACATTTTGGGGGAGTAAGTTCCAGATTCCCACTAGCCTTCATGTGAAGATATGCTTCCTGGCATAAACCCTGAAGGGCCTGGCTCTAATTTTAAAGTTCTGCCCCCTTGTTCTGGACTCCCCCCTCCCCTCCATTGTAAAGTGAAGAACCAACACTAGTTGTTGGTCAACCCATGTAGGTACCTGGAGTTGGAGTGTGGGGGCATTTAGCAATTGAATAATCTACCCTAATACGTTGACCAACAAGTTCCATCCCATTAGCACATCCCTTGCCTTCCAGTAATTTTTCTTCTATCAAAATACAACATGGCCCGTTACTGGTTTCTTAGATTCTGCGTTGTCACATCTCCTCACCCTTTTCATCTTTCTCCACTTAAATAAAAACAAACTGTTCATTTCGGCAAACAAGATACTTACAGCGTACAGGAAAAGTAAGTTGCCATTATGTCGAGTTCCCCCCATCCAGCCCACTAACTCCACCTGTGGTCCTTTTTTAAAAATAACTTTCAAATGTCTTTGGAACCTAACTTCTGTCCAAATGTGAAGGTTAAAGCATGCGGGCATGAGGGGAAAGACCAACATCTTACAGCAAAACCTGTATGGGGAGGCGGTGTGCAGTGGTATTGTCACTAGACTAGTATTCTAGAGACCCAGGGTAATATTCTGGGGTAAAGGCAAAATACTGCGGATGCTGGAAATCTGAAACAAAAACAAAAAAATGCTGGAAAAACTCAGCAGGTCTGACAGCATCTGTGGAGAGAAAGACAGAGTTAATGTTTCAAGTCTGTATGACTCTCCTTCAGATGCTGTGGGGACCTGGGCTTGATGGTGAAATCTGAATTCAATTTTTAAAAATTTTAAAAGTCTGATGATGACCATGAAACCATTGCCGATTGTTGTAAAGACCCATCTGGTTCACTCACGCCCTTTAGGGAAGGAAATCTGCCGTCCTTACCTGGTCTGGCCTACATGTGACTCCAGGCCCACAGCAGTGTGGTTGACTCTCATATGCCCTCTGAACAAGGGCAATTAGGAATGGACAATAAATGCAGCGATGCCCACATCCCATGAACAAATAATTTTTTAAAAAATCATCGACATTCCACAAGTGTCACGGATTTCCAGCTCTTTGCGATGTTCAGCGAGTGTTTTGCTGTCTGCCCTCTTGAGTGGACGAGACATTTCCCTTCCAGCCCAGGCCTCTCGTGTGCTGTTGACTGGTTATGAGGAGCTGCACGCGTGCCATTACCAACAGGGTGACCAAATGTCCCATGTTTTAAGGAATTGACCCTTATTTTGAATACTTGTCCCACATCCCCTCAGGGACGCCCTTTGTCCCGTGTTTCTAGGGCAGCCTTTGGGAGACTTGATCCTGGGATATTTGAGCGGGACTGCAAGTGAGTGAGTCGGCCAGCAGGGAGATGATAATGTTGTGACTCAACAAAATAAGTTGTAAGTTTTAGTTGATTTTAACCTCCCCAAACCACCACCCCGCCCCCCCCCCCCCCCCCCCCCCCCCCACCTACCCACCGGCCTCCTATTATGGTCTCAAGACCCCCCCCCGCCCCCAAGTCCCACAGTCAGAGTGTCCTTTCTTTTGTTTCATAAGAGTCGGTCACCCTGACCAAGAAAATAATAAAAATAAAAATAGAAATCGTTTTTCTCCATCTACCACATCAAATCCTTTAATTGTATTGGGCGTCCCTATTAGTGTGAACACTACCTTCCGTGTGGAGTTCGCCCCTAACTTAACCTGTGTATGGGGCACAATTCACCAGAGGCTGCTGTTTGCACATAGGGACGGACTCTTGACGCACAAGACAATCTGAAGGGCACCAGTTAATGATGATAGAGGCTAGTATCTGGAGCAGATCTGTGTCTGGGAGCTCCACCCTGTGCACTTGCACGTTCCCCTGTGCGAATGAAGGATGTAGCCAGAGGGCACATCTTTTGTTTTCTCTTGTGCGCTTCAACTCTGAAATGCATGTTGATATTTCAAGTCTCTGGCAGATTTGTAGCCCTGAGCAAAACAACACTAAGGGACCGCAACCACACCTCATTGCCGTGAAAACCACAACATTCCAGTGTAAAAATACCACTCTGAAAGAGCTGAGCAAGACGATGCATTAGCCCCAAACAGATTCAACCCCTTGCACTTTCATCAAAAGGCAACCACGTTGACCCTGTTGCCCTTGTCCTAATTCATACAATTCCCCTTCCCCTATCAGCCCCCGTGCTCGCTGACCTACATTGGCTCCCGGTCCAGCAATGTCTCAATTTTAAAATTCTCATTTTTGTTTCATTCCTCCATGGCCTTGCCCCTTCCCTGCCCACACCGTCCCTACCTTAGTAATCTGCTCCAGTCCTACAAAGCAATGAGGTCTTTGCATCCTCCAAATTCTGGCCTCTTCAGCACCTCTGATTTTAATCGCTCCATCATTGACAGCCGTGCCTCCAGAGCAGCCTTGGTCTTAAGCTCAGGAATACCCTCCCTACACCTCTCTGCCTCTCCACCTCTCTTTCCTTCTTACTCCTTTGACCAAAAATATTTTTTTTGGTCATCTGACTTGATATCTCCTTATGTGGTTCAATGTCATACTTTATTTTACAACGGTCCTGTGAAGCACATTGGGATGTTTCATTACATTGAAGGCGCTTTAGAAGTGAAAGCTGTTGTGCATTGAAGTTGCTAAGCAAATGCGCGTGATTGTTGTATGCCAGTGGGGGTAGAGTAGTCTGTAGCAGGAGAGGTCTCGTCACACCCTGATCCTGATCCTGTGACTGGAGTTGGACACTCCAGATTTTGAGCGGTTGTATATAAAATTCTTAAACCTAAAACAGATGCCATTGTCTGTATCTTTTAAAAACAGTATGGCATTTTCCATAACACTTCTAATGATGCGGGAGCAGTAGTTATAAGAATATATTTATACAGCCCCTTACCCCAGGATCTGAAAGCCCCTTATAAGTACTGTGAAGTGCAGTCATGTTGAAATGTAAGAAAGTAAAGCCCTTCAGTGGTTATGAAACACTTTGGGACCTCCTGAGGTCATGAAAGGCAAGGTATAAATTTGAGTTCTTTTTATGTTGGGGACATTGTACTAGCTAATTAAACCATTTCAGTTTTTCTAAAACGGGCTGATCAAGGGTGACGTGGGTACAAGCCCGTTGAATTGTTGTTTGTGTGAGCTGACCTTTTCAGCTGAAGGTTTTCTGATGTTATCTGACCGATCAGTGGCAGTGGGACCAGCTTGAGTCTGTGACACACAGCTGATTGCTTACTCTCCATCTCTACCTGCGGTGTGATGAGGCAGTGCTGCGAGAGTCTAAATTCAGCTTGGCGAGACCTGAAACCATCCAAGCCTCTGCTACCCGTGTCCTAACTTGCACCAGGTTGCCCATTCATCACCCCCTTGCTCGCTGACCGACCCAAGCTTCTGGTTAAGTAAAACCTCAATTTTAAAATTCTTGCCTCTGTTTTCAAATCCCACCATGGCCTCGACATCCTACAGCCCTATGGCCTTCCGAGATCTCTGTGCTGCTCCAATTCTGGCTTCTTGAGCATCTCCTCCAATTTTAATCACTCCACCCTTGGCAGTCCTGTCCTCAGCTGCCTGAGACCCAAGGACCCAAGCTCTGGAATTCTCTCCATAAGCCTCCCCATCTCCTTTCCCTCCTGTCAGACATCCCTTAAACCCTATCTCTTTCCCCAACCTATTTGTCAACTGTCCTGGGATGTGAATGTCGCTGGCTAGACCAGCATTTATTGCCCATCCTTCATTGCCCTTGAGTGAGTGATGGTGATCCACCTTCCTGAACCGCTGCAGTCCATGTGAAGGCGTTGGAGTGAGTGCAGAAAAGATTCAGGAGAATGATTCCAGGGATGAGGAACTTCAGTTGTGCAGGCAGATTGGAGAAGTTACAACAGTTTTCCTTGGAGAACAGAAGACTGAGAGGAGATTTGACAGAGACATGCAAAACCACGAGGGGTCCGGACAGAGTAGATAGGGAGGAATGGTTCCCACTCGTGAAAGGATCGAGAATGAGAGGGCACAGATTTAAAGTAATTAGTAAAGGAAGCAATGGCAACATGAGGAAAAGCTTTTTCACGCAGCGAGTGGTTAAGGTTTGGCATGCACTGCCTGAGAGTGTGGTGGAGGCAGGTTTTCAAAAGGAACTAAGTCTGTTTTCTGAAAACGAAGAACGTGCAGGGTTACCAGGAGAAGGCCGGGGAATTGCACAAAGTGAATTTCTCATTCGGAGGGCCGGTGCAGACAACGATGGGCCAAATGGCCTTCCACTGTGCTGTAACAATTCTGTGATTCTGTGATGTGGTGTAGGTACACCCACAGTGCTGTTAGGGAGGGAGTTCCAGGATTTTGACCCAGCGACAGTGAAGGAACGGCGATATATTCCCAAGTCAGGATGGTGTACAGCTTCAATGTGGTGGCCTTCCGATTTATCTGCTGCCCTTGTCCTTCTAGCTGGAGATTGCAGGTTTGGAAGGTGCTGCTGAAGGAGCCTTGGTGAGTTGCTGCACCACCTCAATGAGACAAGTTTTTGTAAAAGGATATTAAGAGTCAGGGAACAAAGATGGGTAAATGGAATCAACAGATCAGCCACGATCTACTGAATAGCAGAGCTGAACGGTCTCTTCACGTCCCTCTGTAAACCTTGACCTCCACCCATCAGCAAAGTTTCATATAAAATGGCGCCATTTAGAGTGTCAAATGTTTGTGATTAAGGCACGTCCAGCCCTGGAGAATTCCTAGACATTCTGTCGTTTCAAAGAAAAACATTGCCCATTATCTCGATGAGACTTCGCATTTCCTCCTCTCAGATCTGACTTGTGCTTTAGGGGAAAAAAGAGACTACAGTGGGACACTGAGTCATTCTGTAAAATAGACTCCGATTGCGGTGTCTGTTTTCAGGTTACAAGTGGTTAATTATTTCCTGACACACACAGGAAATCAGTATGGATGGTAATTAATGGAGAGTTAGTCTGTTGAAGGAGCTGCCTGTCTGCCTGCCTGCTGCTGGTACCTACCGCCCGCTGAATTGAGGAAAATTCTTTATTTTTCGATTCTCTGGAACTTTCTCCTCAATTCCCCAGGAGAAGAGAGGGGAGCTTCGCTGGGGTTCATTTTCACTCTCCGCAGTGCCCCTCTGCGCCTCACCCATTCCTCACGTGAGTTCAGACCCGTGAATTTTGCCGGGCTGTTTGACCGCAGGGGCATCGCTGATTTCGACACTTGCCCTAGCTGCCGTTCCGACCCCCGCACCAACTTTCCAGTGAGGGTGGGAAAGTTGCTGGACAGTGATCAGGAGTAGTGTCAGTAAAAGTGAAGCTGTCTGATTGTCACTAGAAACCCAACTGTTTCAGTAAAATCCCCTTAGGGAAGGGAACCTGCCGTCCTTACCCGGTCCGGTCTATTATGTGACTCCAGTCTCAGACCAACGTGGTTGAGTAGTCATCATTCTCTGAAGTTTCTTAACAAGCCACTCAGTTGCATTAAACCACGAGTAACTAGGGATGAGCAACAAACTCCACATCCTGGGAGTAAACTAAAAAAAAGAAATTTGACAAAGACAGCGTTACAAGGTACAGGAAAAGAACAGGGAAGTGTGGTTAGAACAGGCATTGCATAAAATTGGTTTGTGTTCCCTTCAGCTTTAGAAGGTAGAGTGGGGATCTAATTGAGGTGTTTAAAATTATTAAAGCATTTGATAGAGAGATGGAGAAAGCGATAGAGAGAAATTATTTCCTCTAGTGGATTGATTCAGGACAAGGGGTTCACCTTAAAGTTAAAGTTAGACTCTTCAAGGATGCAATCTAGAAACAATTTTTCGAACAAAGGATGGTGGAAATCTGGGACTCGCTCTTATCAAAAACTGTGGATGCTGGGGGTCAGCTAGAATTTCAACTCTGAGATGGGTAGATTTTTGTTCATAAAGGATATTATGATATGGCAGGTGGTATTTTCCAGGCTGACCAAACCCCAAAGGGAAACTTGGCCACGTTATCACAACGATTTTGCAATTTGTATTTATTATGAGAACTGAAGTCAGAAATAACGAGTCCACTACCACCTTTAGAGATTTTAAAGATTAAATTAAAACATTTATTTAACAAAAGAAAAGAAAACTTAAACACACAAGACCAGTGTTACACAGTTACTTAGTCTTATAACAGTTCCCAAAACTTCTATTTAACTATACTCCCAGCTGCACACCCCTCTCAGGCAACAGTCCAAATAGGTTCTGAATCTATAAAACATCCAGCAAGATTACTACAAGTGCCCATTGTTGCTGTAAGGGAGGTGTTTCACAGCTTCTCTCTCTCTCTCTCACTCGATAATGGAACTCCAAAGGCTTTTAACACAACCTTGGTTCCTGGAACAGCAAACTTCTCCAGAGTGGCTAGGGGCTTTTTCCACAAGCCTGTTTCACAGAGCGCACCTTTCTAGATCTCACATGGCCACCCTGCACACAACTTTCCATTTTTATCTAAATATTTTTCCTCCTTTTTGATCTGTAAATCCCATTGTTTCAACCTGTCTTTGATAGTTACTATTCCCAGAATATAAAATCTTTTATGTTGCCATTATGGCCAGAACTTTTGGGAAAAATTAACGTAATAACTTTGCCTTATTTACCTTGCCAGCTGTAAACGTCTTACCATGACCTTCTGAAAAGCCAACAACCTCTCTACTTATCTAAAAATGCAAATTCCATCTTACTTAGCTCGCCAATTAGCATTTCAACTTCCTGGCTTTTACACTTAACCCCTTTGATGATTCAAACCTTGCAGTCTAACAGCCTGTAGTTTACTTAAATTATTCACCCACCCAGAAACATAGGGCAGAATTTTCTGCCTGTTGGGCGGGTGGGCCTGACCCAATCTCCGGCGGGCGGGGAGCCAATTCCCGCCGGAGAAGTGGGCCCTGCCGCCATTTTATGTTGGCCCGCCCAGCAAGATTACTACAAGTGCCCATTGTTGCTGTAAGGGAGGTGTTTCACAGCTTCTCTCTCTCTCTCTCACTCGATAATCTAACTCCAAAGGCTTTTAACACAACCTTGGTTACTGGAACAGCAAACTTCTCCAGAGTGGCTAGAGGCTAGAGGACGTCGCGTCTGGAGGGAAGCGCTATGTGCTTCCTGTGCGGGCGGGGGGGGGGAATTCCCCAAAAGCGAGAGTGCGCTCTTTCGCGCATGCGCATTGAAAGAGCACACATCTCCCTGAGGCTAAGTGCAGCCTCAGGGAGATCGCTTCCACCTTGAAAAATGTTAAAAATAGAAAAAAAAAATTCCCTAACATGTCCCCCTCACGTTGAGATGGGACATGTTCATAATATACATACTAACTTTATTAAAATGTTTAAAACCCTGCATGAAACCTCATCCCGCCGCTGGATGAGGTTTCATGTTTTCTCTATTTGCCGCCGGGGCTCCTGGCTGACCCGCCAACCTTAAGGTTGGACGGGCAGGTCCTTTAATTGGTTAAATGATCCTGTCAATGGCCTCAATTGGCCATTGACAGGTCGGCGGGCGCACAGCTGATTTTGCTGCGCCTCCGCCTTCCCTAAAATTTAAATGGGGCGCGGTGACGCCGGGGATTCCGCCCGAAGTCATCCCGCATCATTTTACACATCGGCAAGCGGGCCCCGCCCCCTGCTCACCGACGGCAAAATTCTGCCCTTACACCCACACAAATACAAGCCTGCATTAAAGTATCCCACAGTAATATAAGAAAAAATATGATAGTCCCTTTACAGAGATATGGGCCAAGTTGGGTACGGATCATAGGGTCAGAAAGGCACAGAGGAGGCCATTCGGCCCATTAAGATCAGCCATGGTCTAATTAAATGCTGGCACAGAATGGCCACCTCCTGCTCTTTTACTCATAACATTATTTTTAAGAAGTGCAGGATTTTCCTGGAATTTATCCCACTTCACAGAAGGTCAGGAAGCGGACAACTCTCCTGCCAAAATAAAATCTAGGAATTCTTATGATTTACATGGACAGTTATGACATTTTTTATAGCTACTTCTGAATGGAGAAAGGGTTAACTGTAACAGGGGTGAAAATTCTCTATCGGCACGGTCACTGGAAGCTGCAGGACACACTATCTGGCTATGTTGTGGATTAAATGTGAATTTGGACAGCCACACCCCCCCGCAAACGCCCACAACTGCACTGAAAAATCTGTTCCTTCTGCACAGTGGCATAAACAACAAATACTACGGAGCAGAGAAATGGGATTAGGGTAGATAGTCCTTGATGCCGAGCTGGCACCAGGAGAGGCTCAAAGGGACTGAATGGATTCTCTCTGTGCTGAATTATTTTCCCCATCTTCTGTTCCCCTCGTAGGCAGCAAGTTCCAGGTCATTATCACTCACTGCAAAAAAAAACAAACATTTTTCCTCACACCTCTTGCCCCAAACCTTCAACCTGTCCCCCCTTAGTCCTTGTACCGTCAGACAGTTGGAACAGCTCTTCTTTCTCTGCCTTCTATCTCAAACCTGTCATAATGTTTATCAAATCTCCCCAAGGCAGGTGAATCACTGGGAGCTGGTGCGGGGTTACTGGGATAGAATGGGGAAACGGGACTGACCGGAGAGCTCCACAGAGGGCTGGCATGGACTCGATTGGGCATAATTGCCTCCTTCTGTGCACTTACGACTTTATAATTGCTAGGATTCTGTGACTGGATAAAGACTCCATTCCAGGATTTCCTGCCAACTTCACTCCGCTCCTTCCGCCAAGTGCACTTGTTTCATGTTTGCGTTTGTTAAGTTTTACGGAGGGAGAGAGAGAGAGAAAAGCAATAATTCTCTCAATCAGTCTAACTCCTAATTAAGAGGAAGTTTTTGCCTCTACCCGAGTCACCTTATTAGCTAAGCTCACCCGAAGATGAGGGTGTGGAAGAAGATTTTCGCAGTTCTTTTCTGCTGGGAAGTGTAACCAGGCTTGTGTTGAACTGATGGCTTCTAATCATTCCAGGAACTGTGGCAGGTGAGAGTGTGTTTAATGCAGCAAGAGCTCTCTCTCTCTCCCTCTCTCTCTCTCTCTCTACTTACTGATTTTCTTTTACAGTTTTTAGATACTGTACATCAGCATTTGTACTTAGCAAAAGCCGAAAGGTCTTGTTTTTTTTTTACAAAATGTCTTAGTTTTTGCAAACAGGAAGCATTTCTCCAGCTGCCAGGGGTTTGGGAGCGAGTTGCTATGTTTGCTTGTTATAGGGGGCTGTGTGTTCTGGGCATTGGCTCCTCGCCTCTGGTGAGCCCAGAATTTTGTCCGCATTTCCTTCTTCTCAATCTGTGGCAGGGGACAGTCCGCCATGTGAGATCCTGGCACTTGGTACTTGAACTTTAAACCCTCCACTTGAGGTTTCTGCCTGGGAGCTTGTGCTCCTCGCACAGTTTTTGGCACGAGTTCCAGAGCCATTAACATTTTGAAGCCTGGGGTACCAAAATAGAGCATTTTAAAAAAAGATTTAAATGAGGAGCTTGCCTTTGGATAATGGAGGGCTTTACAGAAAGTGGTTTTATCCCTATTCTATAATAATGTGCATCAGATTGGCTCGGTTGGTGGAAGTCTCGCCTCTGATTCAGAGGCTTGAAGCTCCTAGAGAAAGTCCAGGACATGAGCACAGAGTATGGGGCAGTATCAGACAAACCATCCCTCACTCTAGGCTTCATGCCAAGGCTCCTCTCACCTGGTCAATGACGACCATCACTAATTTTCAAGAATCACAAGTTGTCTTCTCAGTAAAAGATAAAAGCAAAATGCTGCGGATGCTGGAAATCTAGAACAAAAACAAAAATAACTGGAAAACCTCAGCAGGTCTGACAGCATCTGTGGAGAGGGATACGGTTGACGGTTCAAGTCCGTATGACTCTTCATCTGATGAAGGGTCATACGGACTCGAAACGTCAACTGTATCCCTCTCCGCAGATGCTGTCAGACCTGCTGAGTTTTTCCAAGTATTTTTGTTTTTTGTCTTCTCAGTATCCTGGTCAATACTCTCCCCTGCACTAGTGGTGGGTGTTTGTCATGAAATCTCCCTGTGTTTGTGAGATCTTGCTGTGTACAAAATGGTCATTGCATTTGGCCACTTAATAACAGCATGCACTTCAAAAAAGTTCACTGTTTGGAATGTATAAATGAGCCTCCTGGAGCTCTCTCACACAAATATGCAAAACTGACAGCTGGTGTCTCGCATGTTCTCCCTGAATCTTGCTGTCTGCCAGCTCCCTTTCTCTGTCACTCCCACATTTTTGCTCCCTCCCCACGTCTCACCCACGCAGCCCCTCCCTGCATCCCGCCTGTGCGCCCCCTGCTCACTCGTTCATGCCGCTTGACCAACCACTTCGTGAAACATCAGCTATTTTGTCGTCAGTAACAGAACTGAGATCTGTATCTACTTGGCAAAAATTATATTGGGGCTAGGAGGTTTAAATTACGTGGACAAGTTACATAAACGTGGTTTGTATTCCTTGAGTTTTAGATGATTCAGGAGTGGTGTAACTGAAGTGTTTGAGATGAAAGAAAGATCCTGTAGGGTTGGTAGTGAGGAACTATCTCTTCTGATGAGGGAACCCAGAACAAGGAGGCAGAGTCTTAAAATTCCGGGCCATCCAGGAGTGATGTCACTGTCTCTGGATACAGGGTAGGCCATTTAGGACTGAGACGAGGAGAAACTTCTTCACTCAGAGGGTGGTGAATATGTGGAATTCTCTACCACAGGAGGCTGTGCAGGCCAAGTCACTGAATATATTTAAGAAGAAACAGATAGATATCTAGACTTTAAAGGCGTCAAGGGGTATGGGGAGAGAGCGGGAGTACGGCGTTGAGATAGAGGATCAGCCACGATCACATTGAATGGCGGAGCAGGCTTGAAGGGCCGAATAACCTACTGCTCCTATTTTCTGATTCTATGTTTAGGAAGCAGCTTTTTACAGGGTAGAAATCTGGAATTCTCTCCCCTCAGCTGCAGATTCTGAGGGTCAGTTGGAACTTTCAAGACTGTGATCGGCTGAGATAAGGGTATTGAGGGAGATGGAGCAAAGGTGGGAAAATGGAGTTTTGATGTGTAGATCCGCAACTGATGGTAGAACAGGCTCAAGGGGCTGAATGGCCTTCTCCAGTTCTTATGTACCTTAACTTTGCCACCGATTCTTCCCTGTGTCTGCTTATCCAATTTATAAAGAGTTTTACAAATTCTCACTAAAACATATAATCCTGTTAAATATTTAAAATTCCTTTGCACAGACTGTTTATTTTCACTGTACAACAACTGACATATCCGAAGTGACATTAATGCACAAAAACCTCCCAAGGCATCAGTAGAACAGAAGAAATTAACTGAATTAATGAAAATTTGGGTAAAGAGATTTGAGGCTTCACCAGGAAATCAGTGAAGAGTTATGAACTCATGGGGAGTGAGTGGGCTGCAGCGAGGGAGTTGGAGGGTGGGAAAGAGGCGGGGGGGGGGGCAAAAGGGAGAGATTTGAATAGACTTTGAAAGGAAGATTTTGGAAGGGAACTTGAGAGCGATTACAAACTGGCCTATCTAATGTTCATTTACAGTGTTCTAGGTATCAGCTGTGGCTCAGGTGGTATTACTCTTACCTCTCAAACAAATAATTGTGGGTTTAAGTCCCACTCCAGAAACTTGAGCACATAATCTAGTTTGACACTGTGCTGAGGGAGTGCTGCATTGTCAGAGGTGCTGTCTTTCAGTTGAAACACCCTCCCGGGTGGGTGTGAAAGATTCCACAGGTACAGCGAAGTTCTCCCCGGTGCCCTAGCCAATATCCATCTCTCCACAGTATCACTAAAACTGATTTTCCTTTTATTCATTCACATGATGTGGGCGTTGTTGGCCAGGCCAGCATTTTATTGCCCATCTTTAATAGCTCTTGAGAAGGCGGTGGTGAGCCGCTGCTTTGAATGCACCTGAGTGGCTTGCTAGGCCGCTTCAGAGGGCAGTTAAGAGTCCACATTGCCATCGGTCTGGAGTCACATAAAAGGCCAGGCAGGATGAAGATGGCAGATATACTTCCCTAAAGGGCAGTAGTGAACCAAACAGTTACTATTACTGGTACTAGCTTTTTATTCCAGATTTATTTAATTATGCCATGGCAAGATTTGAACTGCTATCTCAGGAGACCTCCAGGTTACCAGTGCCATCTCAGGATAAGTCCAGACCTCTAGGTTACCAGTCCAGTAACATAACCACTATGCTACAGCACTACATAACTAATCATTGCTGTTTGTGGGAGCTTGCTGTGCAGAAAATGGCTGCTGCATTTCCTACATTACAGGAGTGACTACACTTTAAAAAATAATATGGCTGTGAAGCACTATAGGACCCCCCTTCTTTTCTCTATAAGTAGAAATGAAGATGATATTAAACTCCATCCACTTGAAAAATCGAAAAGCCCCCTAATCTCAACATCTTGCTCATTTTTTTTTAAATATATAAATGATTTCATGCCTGTTGCTTCGTCTGACCTCCCCATAAATCCATTCCACATGTTGATTGCTCTCTCTAAGGAAGAACTACGTAGTATTGTAGCATTGCTAATGTACCAACTTGAACCTGGGTCCACTTGTCCTATTATCCCTGTTTAACAGACAGATTTTCTGTCTGGTTTATTCACTAAATTTGAGGGATTGATGCCTTGAAAATGATGAACAGGTTTGACAGGATTGAATTAGAGAAAATGTTACCGCTTGTGGAGGAATCTAAACCTCTGGGCCACAAGTGTAAGATAGCCACTAATAAATCCAATATATAAGGAGAAACACTTATGGGAATGTGGAACCCGCTACCACAGGAAGTGGTTGAAGTGAATAGTTTAGACGCATTTAAAAAGAAGCTAGATAAGCTTATGAGGGAGAAAGGAATAGAAGGATATGTTGATGGGATCAGTTGAAGTCGGATGGGAGGAGAATCGTGTGGGGCACAAACACTGACATGGGCCAGCTAGGCTGAATGGTCTGATTCTGTATCTGTAAGCTCTGTGTAATTCTACACATCTCCAATGAGTTACTTTCTCAGATACTTTCTTTTCAAGTCAAATAGCCTGAGGTTCTCCAGTCATTTCTTGTTACTCAGCCCCTCCGATAGGGGAGACCAGACTCATGGCTTGTGCTGCGAGAATTTGAATTTTTTAAAAATTAATTCATGGGATGCGGGCGTCGCTGGCTGGGCCAGCATTTATTGCCCGCTGCTAATTGCCCTCGAGAAGGTGGTGGTGAGCTGCCGCCTTGAACCACTGCAGTCCATGTGGTGTAGGTACACACACAGTGTTGTTAGGGAGGGAGTTCCAGGATTTTGACCCAGTGACTGTGAAGGAACGGCGATATATTTCCAAGTCAGGATAGTGTTTGATTTGTAGGGGAACTTGCAGGTGGTGATGTTCCCATCTATCTGCTGCCCATGTCCTTCTAGATGGCAGTGGTCGTGGGTTTGAAAGGTGCTGTCTAAGGAGCCTTGGTGAATTCCTGCAGTGCATCTTGTAGCTGATACACACTGCTGCTACTGTGTGTCAGTGGTGGAGGAAGTGAATGTTTGTGGATATGGTGCCAATCAAGTGGGTTGCTTTGTCCTGGATGGTGTCCAGCTTCTTGAGTGTTGTGGGAGCTGCACCCATCCAGGCAAGTGGAGAGTATTCCATCACACTCCTGACTTATGCCGTGTAGATGGTGGACAGGCTTTGGGGAGTCAGGAGGTGAGTTACTCATTGCACGATTCCTAGCCTCTGACCTGCTCTTGTAGCCACAGTATTTATATGGCTAGTCCAGTTCAGTTTCTGGTCAATGGTAACTCCCAGGATGTTGATAGCGGGAGATTCAATGATGGGAATGCCATTGAACGTCAAGGGGCGATGGTTAGATTCTCTCTTGTTGGAGGTGGTCATTGCCTGACACTTGTGTGGCGCAAATGTAACTTGCCACTTGTCAGCCCAAGCCTGGATATTGTCCAGGTCTTGCAGCATTTGGACATGGACTGCTTCAGCATCTGAGGAGTCGTGAATGGTGCTGAACATTGTGCAATCATCAGTGAATATCCCCATCTCTGAATCTCTCTCTCGCATTTCGGTGACCAGAGCAAAAGTTGCAATAAATATTCGTGAATTAAAAAACCAACAGCCAATCCATAGTGAATGTCACCTGTTCTTGTTTAATTGAAATCAGTGGAAGGCAAAGCTCATTGGACAGGAAAGAGTAAACTAACTTCATTTGTGTATCATCCGCATGAAGGAAACATCAGGTTTCCAGACTAGGTTACTAGTCCAGAATGTATTTATATATTGAAGTCTATGCACAATGTTTCACATGTAACACCCAGAATGCTTTGTTTCTTCCAGGTATGTTTTTTTGATTGGTTTCCCTATAGGGGAATAATTATCTTCCCAGATTGGTCACTATAAAGCTGATTTAATGTCTGATCTGGTAGAAAATAATTTCAACACTGGTCTTGGAATGGTTTATTATACTTAAGGTGCTATATAAATGCATGTTGTTGTCGGTCAGGAGAGGATCCTGGAAACTGGTTTCATTCGAACTCCTGCTCTGTGGTTTTATTTTCCATAGACAAGATTTAAAATTCAAGTTGTTCTTGGATAAATATTGGCCAGGACTCTGGGGGGAATTCCTTGTTCTTCTTTGAAATAATACCATTAACGTCCACCTGAAAGGGCAGATGGGGCCTCGGTTTAACATTTCCGCTGAAAGATGGCACTTTGAACAGTGCAGAATTCCCTCTGTACTGCACACGGAGCGTCAACCTGGATTATGTGCTCAAATCTCTAGAGTGGGTCTTGAGCCTGCCGCCTTCTGAGTCAGAGATGAGATGCATTGGGGTGGGGAATGGGATCCGGAAGTTTTAATTTACACAAGCCGAGTCTCCCGGTTACAGCAGGGTGATCTCCCCAGCAAAATGCAGTAAGTGGAGGATAGTTTTACACACAAATGATGTGTGAAAAATCAATTCCAGTCACGTTTAGCAGTGCAGTTTCCAGGTTGATGGACAGCGGAATTACCCAACCATCTCCACTTTGACAGGACTTCTGGCCAAACCGTGTGCAGTAGGATTGCCGACCCTCCACGATTGGTCTGAAGTCTCCAGGAACTGAGTCTAATTTCCAGGGCCCTGCTCCGAGAAAAGCCCTGGGCAGAAAATGATATTCATTACTGCCCATTAAAATTTATTTCCCCATTTTCTGGGATTACTTTTGTTTATTAGATCCGGCGGTATTGGAGTTGTGGGGTGGACAAAGGCTATTTGACAATCAAGAAACACCCAATTGAATCACATTCTATTCACTTCCTCATCGGTGGGATGGCAATGTTCTGTGTGGATAGATGTGTCAAGCGGCCAATGAAGGGAGCATGGGGGCAGGGCAGCCTGAGGCAGAACATCATGTAATGGAACCTTCAGGCATATGTTCAACCACAGTTGCTAATTCTAACTTCAGCCAAAAAAATAAATCCTAGACGTGCCTTAACTCTGTCCCTCAGCAAACGCAATATCTGTTAGATGTTTTCAAATCTAAAGTAGCTAAGAATTAACAGACAGGATAAAACATGAAACCTGCTGGTGGCTCCCATCCTGAGATAGCCCACCTGAGTGTTTTGCTGCCAACTGTGTTTTGTACGGTTTTGAAGAATGCAGAGGGTTCATTCAGCATTTTAATAAGAGCGACATGCGTGGAGCAGACAGCTACTGGCCTAGGGAGAAATGTTATCCTGCGCTGTTCGCTGGAGCTTGGGTATATTGGGTAATGTGGTGTGAAGGTACAAAAACTGACATCTGCACCAGTCTGGGGAGGTCTGCTCACTCGTGAGCCCCTCCCCCCCACAACCCCTCTGCCCACAAAAATAACCTCTTGAGGCTGGCTTCATTTAACAGTGCAGCACTGAGCTATTTGAATGGCAAGTAGGCCTGATGGGCTGAATAGCCTTCTCCTGTTTCAGACAATTGGAACAGGCTCCCAGTTGGGCAGTGGAAGCCCAAAAGCCTAGAATCAATTCACACTTGAATTATGTGATGGAAGTGCAGGAACAATAGAGCAGTTATAATTGGGGACATTAATTATCTGAATACAGATGGGGATGGTGGTAGTATAAAGGGCAGAGGCGGGCAAGAGCTTCTGGAGTGTGTTCAGAAGCATTTTCTACAGCAGTATGTTTCCATTCCAATGAGAAAGGAGGCAGATTTGGTTCTTGGGAATGAGGTTGGCAAAGTGGATCATGTGTCAGTATGGGAACATTTAGGGGATAGTGATCATTGTATCATAAGGTTGGCTATGGAAAAGGACAAGGAGCAATCCAGAGAAAGAATAATTAAA
Organism: Cetorhinus maximus; assembly: GCF_964194155.1. Taxonomy (NCBI): domain Eukaryota; kingdom Metazoa; phylum Chordata; class Chondrichthyes; order Lamniformes; family Cetorhinidae; genus Cetorhinus; species Cetorhinus maximus. The sequence continues at coordinate 222,700,154 of NC_135880.1, read as the reverse complement.
GAATCAAAGGTTGGCAGGCAAGATTCTAACCTAACAATGTGTTATCTTTAGAGATAGTTCAAATACAATCGAGGTATATTCCCACAAAGGGGAAAGGCAAACAAATCCAGAGCTCACTGGATGCCAAAAGAGATTAGAGGTTAATACAAAGAAAACATGTGCCACTGACAGATGTCAGGTGGATAATACAACCGAGAACCAGGCCGAATATAGAAGATTTCGATGGGAAGATGAGTTGAAATCCCACCATGCTAGCCTGTGAATTTGAATTTGGTTTTTAAAAATCTGAAACATCCTTTAGTGGAGGGAACCTGCTGTCCTTGCATAACTCCCCAGTCCCACACCAACATGGTTGACTCGTAACAGCCTCCTGAAGTGGCCTAGCAAGACACTCAACTGGTGGCTTAAGAAGGTGGCTCACCACCACCATGTTCTTGGGGCAACTAAGGATGGGCAATAAATGCCAGCCTTGCCAGCGACACCCACTTCCCATGAATGAAAACACTGTCAATCTCACTTTGTCATTTTTATTTGACATCCCAGTTTCAAAAATGGCTCAGCTGCTTCAGAGGACAATCAGGAGTCAACCATGGACTGGAGTCTCATAGAGGTCCAGAGTGGGTAAAAAAAGGCAGGTTTCCCTCCCTCATGGATGTTGGTGAACCAATTGCAACGTTATGCCAGTCATGGTCACTTTTACTGATACTCTTTAGGGGAGAGAGTTTCAGATTTCCAATACCCTTTGTGTGAGGAAGTACTTCCTGATTTCACCCCTGAGTTTGTCTTTTTTTCATTTTGATCTTGTTTTCTAAAATAATTAATACAACCGTATTTAATCTAAAATTTGAAAATCTTGTAGGTTATTAAAACGAGTCTTATTGGCATCTCCCGGTTTTAATTTCTGATTGTTTCTTCTTCTTCCTGGGAAGTGCCAGTGGTGTAGATGTCTCTAAGATCGAGGAGATGGAAAAGATGTTGAAGGAGGCACAAGCTGAGAAGGCACGACTTTTGGAAACAAGGGTATGTACTTTGGGATTTCACTAAAACTGACAGCCAACTCATGGGAAGTTCAGGAAGTGAAACATGTCATTACGCCAGTTAGATTTCATTGGAAAAACAAAGAGCCTATTTCCTGCCAACCGCCCCACCCATTCCCCACCCCCAAGCTATTTCTAGATTATCCCCTCCATCCCCAGCTGATTCCCTCCATGCCACTGGCTGATGGTACAGGTGCTGACCTGCTTTGATGTCCCCCATAAGGGCATAAGAAATAGGAGCAGGAGTAGGCCATTCAGCTCCTCAAGCCTGCTCCGCCATTCAATACGATCATGGCTGATCTTCTACTTCAACTCCACCTTCTCACTCTATCCCCATATCCATTTTCTCCATAAGAGTCCAAAAAAATCTAACAACCTCAGTTGTGAATATACCCAATAACTGAGCATCCACAGCTGTCTGGGGTAGAGAATTACAAAGATCCATAATCCTCTGAGTGAAGAAATTTCTCCTGACCTTGGTCCTAAGTGGCCACTGACTACTCCTGGGACTGTGACTCTGTGTTCTAGACTCTCCATACAGGAGAAATATCTTTCACTGATGGTACTTTCCAAACCATCAGCCCTGTTCACTCCTCCTCCTCCCTGTAAATTCATGATAATTACTCATTGAGTCATCTCCTCTCCAATTCACTCAGCATTTCAAGACTGCAAAATTCTTCATCAACCTCAGTCTTCAGTTCCTACAACCTACTTTGAAAACTCAAGCTTAAGTACAAATCAGGAAACATAGAAAAAAAGAAAATAGGAGCAGGAGTAGGTCATTCGGCCCTTCAAGCCTGCTCTGTCATTCAATAGGATCATGGCTGATCGTCTATCTCAACGCCGTACTCCCACTCTCCCCTCATACCCCTTGACGTCTTGAGAGCCCAGAAATCTGTCTATTTCCATCTTAAATATATTCAGTGACTTGGCCTTCACGACCTTCTGTAGTAGAGAATTCCACAGGTTCACCACCCTCCAAGTGAAGAGGTTTCACCTCATCTCAATCCTAAATGGCCTACAAGGACGATACCAAGAACTTGGGTGTCATAACTGTCAGGAAATACTGAACTGGCTGGGCTCTTTTTTTCTGGAAGAGGCTAGGAATTGACTGACAGAGGTCTTCAAAATTATGAAGGGGTTCAATAAGGGTAGAGGTAGAGAAGTCCTTTCCAGTTGTGGGGGAGACCAGAACCAGGGGCCATAAATATAAGACAGTCACTAATAAATTCGATAAGGAATTCAGGAGAAACCTCTTCCCCCACAGAGTGGCGTGATTGTGGAACTCGCTAACACAGGGAGCAGTTGATACTGACAACAGATTCACTTGAGGGGAAGCTAGATAAGTACATGAGGGAGAAAGGATTGGAAGGATATGTTGAAGTGTGAGATGAAGTAGGGTGGAAGGAGGTGTGTGACTCTTCTAAACTGCAGTTTCACTTGAGGCTTGTTAATATTTAACCTTTCAGTTCCATAAACATGTTACAAACTAACCCCAGGCTAGGCTTTAGCCAATGTTTGTTCACAGCACAGTGGGTGATGTACCATCCTGGCACACAGTACGAAATAGCAGATTGGAATCGAGCACATTGCTTCCTGCTTCAGATCAGCCAGCCCCAGAGCCTTCAATAATACTTCACAACCATTTCCTGTTTAAATTCCAGTAGAAATTAAAATGTTCAGATCTTTTTGGGTATTTGAGGATTGAAATTCAGAAGTTGCAAAGTTTCAGGGAGTGCTGGTTATGTATGTACGTATGGCATGTACGTGTGTGGAGCATATGTGTGTGTGTGTGGTATCTATGTATGAGTGTGTATATGTGTGTGTGGTATCTGTTTATACGGGTGTGTATATGTGTGTGGTGTAGATACATATAAGTGCATGTGTGTGTATATTGAAGAACATGTTTTGTGATGGTGATTAAACACACAAAACAAAAACAGAATTACCTGGAAAAACTCAGGTTTTTCAGCATCAGCGGAGAAGCTGCCAGACCTGCTGAGTTTTTCCAGGTAATTCTGTTTTTGTTTTGGATTTCCAGCATCCGCAGTAGCTTTTAGCTTTTTGTTTTTATCTCTGTGATTAAACACACCATCACTTGGAGCTTTAGAGGCAACTGTCCTCACACAAAAAGTGCAAACATTTGTTTGTAAGAGGATCTGCCCATCTTGTCTTAAACAGGCAGCTGCTGATTTAGGGAATGTTTCTTAAAGGTGCAGTGAGGGTAAATCACTCTAATGCCCTCAATTTGAACCCATTTCTGAGCCCTGTATATTCCCTCAGTCCTGTTAGGCAGGGAGTTCCAAAATATGGACCCAGCGGTGGTAAAGAAAACGATGATAAATGTCCAAGTGTGTGACTTGGAGCTGGGGTTGTGTTGCCATGTGTCTGCTGCCCTTGTCCTTCTAGGATGTGGAGGTCAGGGGTCTCAAAAGAAGCTGCTGCTGCTGATGACTTTGTGAGTTGGGTCAGTTTTCTGGCCTCTGACGTTGATGCCGTTTCCCCTCTCCCTCCCCACAGGCTCGTGAGATGGAAATGCGCCGTCAGGCCTTTGAAGAAGAACGCAAGAGGCGGGAGGAGCTGGAGAAGAGGCTACAGGACGAAACCGATCACCGGCAGCAGTTAGTTGATAAAGAGGTCAAGATGCGGGAGAAACATTTTTCACAGGTACCTGGGTTGCCGTTAACTTATTTTATTGATGAGATTGCAGAGCAAGTGAAAAGACTCCTGGCTCCTTGGCAATGGTGTAGAGCTGTTGTGATATTGTACCTCCACCTTTGCTGATTGGCTTTTTCGATACTGGCACCACTGCCAAGCTGCAAACAACAATAACTTGCATTCATATAGCACCTTTTAAATTAGTAAAACGTCCCAAGAATATTAGCAAATTAAGCTCGACACCAAGCCAGATGAGGAGATATTAAGACAGGTGACCAAAAACTCGGTCAAAGAGGCAGGTTTTAAGGAGCAACTTAACGGAGGAGAGAGAAGCAGAGAAATTTAGGGAGGGAACTCTAGGGCGTAGGGCCCAAGCAGCTGAAGGCAAGAGGCCGGAATTGGAGGGACACCCCAGCTGAAGTTTCGGAGGGCGGTATGAGGAGCTTACAGAGATAGAGAAGGAGGGAATATCAGGGAATGAATGATTCCACTAAAGCCACGTTGGGATTTATTATAAAACTGTAATGTAAAAATCTTGTAGCAAACATGTTACCTACCCACTAGGCCAATGTAACCAGATTGGGACAATGAGAAGCTTTACTAAAACAAAAACACACTATCACCACTACCTGCACTTGACAGGATTAAAGTCACCTAACGTCAACTGCAGGAAGCCTATGATTATGAGGCTATATTTACAAACCCTGCATCATACCTGGACATTGTAAAGCAGCTAATGGCAAATAAACTGACCTTGTACTCTTGATGTAATAAAGAAAGAACAGTGTTTATTAAAGTAGTAGGGTCTGGTACATGGAGGATTAATGTGAGATTGAGTACAGTACCACCCACACAGTGATGTAAGAAGGCACTTGATCCAGAGCTAGGGTCAGTCTAAAGGTGAACAGAGTTGGGTAAAGATCTAGGATAAAGCCAGCTCCATACCTGTACCCTCTACTGTAGATATGTATATAGTTATGAGTTGTGAATAACACTTGCTGTTAACATACTCAAGGAAACAAAGTCTACTTCATGGTTTCCGAAGCAGGATTCTTCATTTATATAGCACCTTTCACAACCTCAGGAGATCCCAAAGTTGGAGACGGCATCTTTCAGACGAGATGTCAAACTGAGACCCTGTCTGCCCTCTCAGATGAATGTTAAAAAATCCCATGGCACTATTTCCAAGTCGAACAGGGGAGTAATCCCCATTGTTGTGGCCAATATTTATCCTTCAATCAACATCATATTTCCTGCGCATTATTGCATGGCTTTTGCAGGAAATCAACGGGCACAATTTGGTTGCCCAGTTTCCTACATTACAAAAATACTTCATTCGCAGTAAACTGCTTTGAAACATCCTGAGGTTGAGAAAGGAGTTATATAAATGCAAGTCTTTATTTCTTTGAGCCAACAAACCCTAAGGTTCGGGGCTCAATCCCCACATTTTTTGCAGTTAGCTAACCTCAGCCAGGGCAGTGTTACTTCAGCGGTCCTCAGTGCCTTGGACCTAGAGACGGGTAAGGTCAGCCAGGATTCCAGGCCTGGTCACCCACAGTCCCTTCTGCTGGAATGTTAACGTTAGAACGAGGGCAGGAGTGCGGACCATCACCCGATGGTCACTGATTGGTCTCAAAACATGAAGAGGAGTTCCCTTTGGTGAAGTATCTGAGGCAGCTGGAGCCCAGGTGAACTGACAGGCATTCAAGTTGCTAGCATCTGGAATGCACTGCCTGATAGGATGGTGGAAAGACGATCTATAATAGTTTTCAAAGGGGGATTGGATAAATACCTGAAGGAGAAGTTACAGGGATATAGGGAAAGAGCCAGGGAGTGGGACCAGCTGAAAGAGCTGGCACAGACTAGATAGGCTGAAGGGCCTTGTGTGTTCTATTCTAATAACTCTATGAGAGTCAATGTCTGTAGGAAAGAATGGAGGAAGACCAGAAATATATATCTTTTCAATAGTAGATTAGTCCCAAGATGGAACCTTCTCACTGAGGACTTGAATGATGTTTTGACTGTTATTCCACTCACTCGTTCTCATTGCCTTCCAGGCACGACCTTTAACCCGGTATCTACCAATCAGGAAGGAGGATTTTGACCTGCGATCCCACATTGAGTCGTCAGGGCACAACCTGGAAATCTGCTACCAGGTGTCCATCTCTGAGAAGATGTGTAAGGGTTACCTCACGAAAATGGGCGGGAAAATCAAATCCTGGAGAAAACGGTGGTTTGTCTTCGATCGCATTAAGCGGACGTTGTCTTATTATGTGGGTAAGTGGCCTTTGCGCTTTTTTTGTTTGGTTGTGAAACAATGTTTTTATTTCTTTCACGGAAGCGAAAACGATCAGCCCTCCCCTGACACTGTGGAACCCCAGTAAAGAGTCAGTAAAAAGTTCAGGGTGGGTTGAGGAGGGTGCAGAGAAGAGAGGAGGATGTGTCAATTGTAATTTTCAAGACTGAGTCTGTGATGACCAATGTGCTTTGGGAAAAGCCTCATTTTCTTTTTGACATCCCCATTAATTCTGACGCAAAACTCGGAAGTATTCTGAAAGGAGTGTAAATGGGCTTCCTAGCAGACAGTTTAGTTCCAAGAAATGCCCATTGTGACCTGTGTCTGCAATGGGAACGAAAAGCTAAAAAGCAGAGGGTAAATAGAAAGCTAATCGCAGTCAGATCCCAGCCTGTCTGGTCACAGTCAGTTCAGAACACAGAATTTGTGTGAGAGGAAGCAAGCACAGCTCTCTGCAAATAGAGTTGTTTTCTGTTTGGCAGTAGTAAGATATTAGAGGAGGGACTGTGTTACTGCATGTGTTATATAGTTGGAATGGACAGAGAGCTGAAGACTAGGACAGCAGGAGATTATGGATTAGGCAAGACTCACTGCTCCTATTTTGGAGTTGTCTGAAACTGTTCAAAGGTCATAAGAGGGAGTCTCTGGGGATTCGGTGCCATTAGGATTGTCGTGACCCGGATAAAGAGAGATCATGGACATGCAGCTTGTCGGTGTTAACCGTGCCTGGGGACTGTTGATGGAATATGGTTGCTGGTGAATGCGACACAAGGACCCAAATAATTGAGTGGGGAGTGAGAGATCCTACAGCATGGAGGCCGAGTTGAAACACTGGGAGATTATATGAGGCCACATTTACATCCAAAGAAATGCAGGCGCTTATAACCACATGAGGCATAACAGCTGGGTCGACTATTTGAAGCAAAATTTATCTTTTTGTTTGAAATATCTTTTGCCTGTTAATTAATGTTTGAATTATGTTGATTTTTAGTTGGTTTGTTTACAGTAAAAGCTTTAAAAATGAAATCTTGTCCATCGGTTTTCTTTCCATTGGCATCGTGCGATTCCTTCCTTTTTAAAAAAAAGCTATTTGTCTCGACAGAGCTTGTATTCAGACCAGTTGAGTGGCGTTAGGTAAGGATTACAGAATCAAGATGGGGAAAATGCATTCCCACACACTCCCGCCATTGGTCCATCTTCTGGACACATTGCCTTTCCACAGCTAATCAGAAAGGGAACAAGCTCTTTGTTAGCCAATTGGATTAACCGTAGATGACTGTAGGTGAAACAGCTTTTTTTTACCCAGCTCCAATATTTCTCTAATTGATCAATGAACGTTTTCAAAGAAAAGGAAAAAAAGAACACAAGTTTTTTTTTTTGTTAACGTCACCTGTGATTTTCCTCCCTGGGTTTTTCTCGCCGCAGTGCAGTGCCCTGAGGATTAATCTGCAACCCTCGAAAAGGCCAGGTCAGTCTGAATTCACAGCACTCAGCGAGTGAACTCACATAGACAGGCCCCCTGGTGCTGTGGAGTGAGGAGATTTTTGTGCCATGTGTCAGGTTGAAACTCAGGCCCTGCACTTAAAGTGCAACATTCCAAATATTAAGGAAAATAGGCAGGGGTGAGGGAAAATAGCTGAATAAAGGTAGTTTAATGTTAAGTCTTACAGTCTGGAAAGTCCTGGGGTATAACTCCTCAAGCTGTGTTGAGTTAGTCAAATTCAGCCATGCAGTCAGCTCTTATTTTTTCTTGGGATGTGGGCGTCACTGGCAAGGTCAGCGTTTGTTGCCCATCCCTAATTGCCCTTGAACTGAGTGGCTTGCTCAGCCATTTCAGAGGGCTGTGGATCTGGAGTCATATGTAGGTCAGAACAGCAGATTTCCTTCCCTAAAGGGCATTAATGAACCAGATAGGTTGTCAATCGATTAGATGCCATTACCAAAACTAGCTTGCAATTTTTATTAATTGAATTCAAATTCCTTCAGCTGCTGTGGCAGGATTTGAACCCATGTCCCCAGGAGCATTGGTTTGGGCTCTGGGTTACTAGTCCAGTGATATTGCCACTATGCCACCATCTTCCCCTGATCGCTGTCCAGTTGCTCCTTGCACAAGTGTAGACACCAAGGGTCAGCAATGATGGCCCTTTCCTCTCCTCCCCACTGTCCAGCCAACAGTTACTGCCCAGACTCAAGTGGGAAGGTTGGGTGATTGTGTGAGGTACCAGAGCGTTTCCCTGGCCCCGCCTGGCCTGTCAGCAAAGCTGGGAAGTAAATTGGGGAAAGAGGCGAGAATGAAAACACTCCTGGAAAAAAAAAATGGACGTTTTAATTGAAATTATGTAATTCTTCAACAGATAAACATGAAAGTAAACTAAAGGGAGTGATTTATTTTCAAGCCATCGAGGAGGTTTACTATGACCATCTCAGAAGTGCCTCAAAGGTAAGAATGCGTAAGAAGCTAACACTACTCTGGAACTAGTAACAGCGGAGCTGCAGATCCTGCATCCTTCTCTCACACTGTCTACTGCTATCTCTAGCTTGACAACGCTCTCTCTTCTGGGTCAGGTGGTTGTGGGTTCAAGTCCCACAACAGGGCTTTGAGCACCTGATTTCTGCAGTGCTGTGCAAGGGAATGCTGCATTGTCAGAAGACGGGAGGTTAAACTAAAATTTTGCCTGCCTCTTCAGCTGGATGGTGGAAGTTCCCATGCCAAGATAATCAGCAAAAGAACCGTGGAGAGGGTTTTAAAAAAAAAGGATTACTAGAATAATACCAGGAATGAAGGAGTGCAGCTTTGTGGAGGAGCTGGGATTGATCTTTTTAGAGCAGAGAAGGTTAACGGGAGATTTAATAGAGATCTTCAAAATTGTGAAGGATTTTGATGGGATAAATAAAGAGAAACCGTTTCTAGTAGCACCAGGGTCATTAATCAGAGGAGACAGATTGAAAACAAAAACAGAATTACCTGGAAAAACTCAGCAGGTCTGGCAGCGTCGATGGAGAAGAAAAGAGTTGACGTTTCGAGTCCTCATGACCCTTCAACTGTTGAAGGGTCATGAGGACTCGAAACGTCAACTCTTTTCTTCTCCGCCGATGCTGCCAGACCTGCTGAGTTTTTCCAGGTAATTCTGTTTTTGTTTTGGATTTCCAGCATCCGCAGTTTTTTGTTTTTATCTCTGAGACAGATTGAAGGTAATTGGCAAAAATAAACAGAGGGAGAGACGAGGATATTTTTTTCATGTGGCAAGTTATGATTTAGAATACATTGCCTGTGAAGGGGGGTGGAAGCTGATTCAAAAGGGAATTGGATAAATTCTTGAAAAGAAAAGAAAAATACAAAGCAATGGGGAAAAGAGTGGGGAAAGTAGGACTAATTGGGTAGCCTTTTCAAAGAGCTGGCACAGGCACGAGGGGCCAAATAGCCTCCAGAGGCCAAATCTGGGCTCTGAAGAAGGGTCATACGGACTCGAAACGTTAACTCTGTTTCTCTCTCCACAGATGCTGTCAGACCTGCTGAGTTTTTCCAGCATTTTCTGTTTTTATTTCAGCCTCCTATTGTGTTGTATCATTGAAGTAATCAAAAACAGACCAGGAGTTTTTCCAGTGTCTTTCCCAATCCAGCCTTGACTGACCCCAGTATGGATGTTTGCAGGGCGTTACAGACTAAGTGTGGCTGCCACAGAACAGTCACTGTATTCCAAAAATAATTTGGTGGGTGAAGTGCATTCAGGAGTTTTAATGTTGCAATGTCAGTATTTATATGATATTCATCATCTTTTTCTCCCCCCACTGGTTCTATTTGCAGCTCTCTTCTCTGCTCAGGAAATCAAGCTCCAATCAATCAGTGTATTGGGCCTGTGGCAGGCTGTAATAACAGGGCTTCATTCTATAAAAGGCTTATCACATCACATTTCTCTCTTCAGTGGAAAATCTTTGACGTAGCTCGAGTTTAGAAAGTTCACGTGTCTTTCTTTTGCATGGTTGTGGCTTTGAGATTCAGGACATTAGGAACTGTTAACCCCTTCAGTTGCCTGTTGATCCCTAACCAATGTTGGATTTGAGATATCATGAGTTCATTAACCCACCTCCTCAGAATCTAGGAGTAAGTTGGGAGTGAAAGTTGGAAATCTGTGAGAAGCTATGATCTGATTTGGTATCATTGCAACAGCAATGTTTTAGGTAAGGAATTTAGCAAAATCATGAAGTAAGAACTTCCATCAATGTAGCTCCTTTCATACTTTCAGGACATCCTAAAGTGTTTTGCAGCTAAAGTGTAGTCACTGTTCATAACTCTGTTAGATTCAAGGTTGTTCTGGAAAAGGACAAGGATGGGCCAGAAATCAGAGTTCTAAATTGGGGGAAGGCCGATTTTAATAAGATCAGATATGGTTTGGCCAGAGTGGACTGGGAGCAGCTACTTAGGTAAATCTGCATCAGAGCAGTGGACTCACTCAAGAAGGAAATAGGGAGAGTACAGGGCCAACATCGTCCAGTAAAGATAAAGGGTGGGACCAACAAATCCAGGGAACCTTGGATGTCGAGAGATATACAGGATTAGATGAAAAAAAAAGGGAGGCTTATGGCAGAAATGAGGGCTCAAAACTGCGGAAGCCCAAGAGGAGTATAGAATGTGTAGGGGGGATCTTAAAAAGGAAATTAGGAGAGCAAAAAGGGGCATGAAAAAACATTTGCAGGTAAAATAAAGGAAAATCCAAAGTTATTTTACAAGTTCGTTAAGAGTAAGAGGATAACTAGGGAAAGAGTAGGGCCCATTAAGGACCATAGTGGTAATTTGTGTGTGGAGCTGGAAGACATAGGTAGGGTTCTAAATGAATACTTTGTGTCGGTGTTCACAAGTGAGAGGGAAGGCGTGGGTATGGAAATCAGGCAGAAGGACTGTGATATAATTAAAGAAATTAGCACAGAAAGGGAGGAGGTTCTAAGTGGTCTGGCAGGCTTAAAAGTAGATAAATCTCCAGGCCCGGATGAAATGTATCCCAGGCTGTTGAGTGAGGCAAGGGAGGAGATAGCAGGGGCATTGGAAATAATTTTCGGTACCTCTCTGGCCACAGGAGAGGTGCCAGAGGACTGGAGAACAGCCAATGTGGTACCGTTATTCAAAAAGGGAGGAAGGGATAAACCAGGGAACTACAGGCCAGTCAGTTTAACCTCCGTGGTGGGGAAACTATTGGAAGCAATTCTGAGGGACAGAATGAATCTACACTTGGAGAGGCAGGGATTAATCAAGGACAGTCAGCATGGTTTTGTTAAGGGGAGGTCATGTCTGACCAATTTGATTGAATTTTTTGAAGAGGTGACCAGGTGTGTAGATGAGGGAAATGCATTTGACGTAGTCTACTGGACTTCAGCAAGGCTTTTGATAAGGTCCCACATGGGAGACTGATAATGAAGGTAAGAGCCAATGGGACCCAAGGCAATTTGACAAATTGGATCTGGAATTGGCTGAGTGGCAGGAAGCAAAGGGTGACGGTCGAGGGGTGTTTTTGTGAATGGATGACTGTGTCCGGTGAGGTTCCACAGGGATCGGTGTTGGGTCCCTTGCTGTTTGTGGTATATATAAACGATTTAGACTTGAAAGTAGTTTGCGGATGACACGAAAATTGGTGGGGTGGTAAATAGTGAGGACGATAAGCCTTAGATTTTAAGAGGATATAGACAGGCTGATCAGTGGCAAATGGAATTTAATCCAGATAAGTGTGAAGTGATGCATTTGGGCAGGACAAACAAGGCACGGGAATACAGGATGAATGGTAGGACCCTGGGAAGTACCGAGGATCAGAGGAACCTTGGCATGCATGTCCACTGGTCCCTTAAGGTAGTGGGATAGGTAGATAAGGTGGTTAAGAAGGCACATGGGACACTTGCCTTTATTAGCCGAGGCATAGAATATAAGAGCAGGGAGGTTACGCTGGAACTGTATAAAACGCTGGTTCGGCAACAGCTAGAGTATTGCGTGCAGTTCTGGAATCCGCATTATAGGAAGGATGTGATTACCAGGATGTTGCCTGGGCTGGAGAGTTTCAGTGATGAGGAGAGATTGGATAGACTGGGGTTATTTTGCCTGGAGCAGAGGAGATTATGGGGGGATATGTTTGAGGTGTATAAAATTATGAGGGGCATAGATAGGGTAGACAGGAAGGAACTTTTCCCCTTGGTGGAGAGATCAATAACCAGGAGGCATAGATTTAAAGTAAGGGAGAGGAGGTTTAGAGGGGATGTGAGGAAGAATTTTTTCACCCAGAGTGTGGTGGGAATCTGCAACTCACTGCTTGAAAGGGTGGTAGAGGCAGAAACCCTCTTAAGAAGTATTTGGATGTGCACTTGCGATGCCGTGGCATACAAGGCTATGGGCCCAGTGCTGGAAAATGGGGTTAGAATAGTTAGGTACTTGTTTGACTGGCGTAGACTCGATGGGCCGAAGGGCCTTTTCCTGTGCTGTAGACCCCATGGCTCTATGACTATGACTCTATGTTGACAAACAAAGGACAGCACAGCTGACAATGCAGCACACCCTCAACACTGGCATTGGGAGTGCCAGTCTGGATTTTGTGGACTCGAACCCACAACCCTCTGTCTCAGAAGCAAGTGTGACCCCCTGAGCCACAGACAACACCTTGACCCTCTTTGTTAATGAACATGTTTATGATCTCCACCTTTGTTGTAGTGATGGCTAAGAGAGGTGGCGAATCAGTTTAACTCTCCTCTCAATGTTCAGACGGTGAATGAATGTCCATTGATTCGGGAGTCATTTTAACCCAACCCAACCCAACCCACCCCAGGGAGAAGGGAGGGGAGCATAAAATCGGACAGAGTATGAAACGGCCAGCTGAACCCAGAGCTGTCCCATTCCCAGCCAGAAGGTTTGGTTAAAATGACCCCCTTAATGCTTTTGTTTGAAGTTACAGCTTTGAGCTCTGCTCATTATGAACCCGGTCACTAACCTGCCATTCTGAAGGCTTATTTATTTTTCTGCTTTTTCTTTCCTTTTTCCTGTTGCTGGGCTATTTTCTTCATTGTTCTCAGAAGGGATATTTGAACCTGCATAGAATCAATGTACGTATAACCAACTCACAGTTCTCCATGTTGTGTGTCACCCTTCTTGCACTCTGGTCTTCAAGGCCTTGTCTCTGTTTTATGTCAAAACAACTCTATGACACGTTTGGTTTTAAAATGAAATAATCCTCGGCCAATAAGCCCTCAGCCAGCTTAAATACACCGAGCGGTGAAATTGATCTTGGTCGGTAGTGAATCAGCAGCTTGTTTACACCCCATCTTTGACTTCAATAGAAAAGCAAAGCAACAACCGCTGACATTGCACCTTTAACATCATCAAACGTCCGTCCCAAGGTGTCCGTAGGAATATAACCTAACAAAATTTGACTCCAAGCCATATAAGGGCAGGTCAAAGAGGTTGATTTTCAGGGCGTCTTGAATAAGGAGAGAGAGGCAGAGAGGTTAAGGAAGGGAGTCCCCAGAGTTTAGCAGGAAGGCAGCTGAAGGCGCTGCCACTGAGGGGGGAGCAATGGAAATGGAGGATGTGCAAAAGACTAGGATTGGAGTACAGAGAGTTGGAGGGTTGCAGAGCATTCGGTGAAGACTGGGGTCACTGGATAGCAATCGGGAGTGAGAACCGTCCCCCAGCTGTTAGCTTCACTACCGAGGCTGGCAGACATTTGATGTCAGCCCATGAGGGTTCCCAGTTTTCAGAGACCTTTATGCAAATAGGAGCCAGCGCCTGCAGGAGCAGATAGGAATTAAATGGAGGAATCATACTTCAGAGCTAAAGGACATGGTGATACTTCCACATCTGTGAAGAAGGAAAAATTAAAGACTTACATTTATATAGACTTTCATCACCTCAGAGCACCTCTAAGTGCTTTACAGCCAATGAAGTAGTTGAAGTGCAGTATTGTAGGAAACACAGCAGCCAATTTGTGCACAGCAAGCTCCCACAAACAGCAATGTGATAATGGGCAGAATTTTTAGCTCGGAGGGTGGGCGTGCGATGACATCGGCCGAATGTGCCAATGTCAAGGCGCAGTCACACAATAGCTCGGTTGGCGGGCGCGTGTCAGAGCCGCTAGCGCGCCCCCCAACAGTTAGAAGGTCTATTAAGGCTATTAAGTTATCAATAGACATTAACTTTTCACTGCCCGTTCAACCTAATGGTTGGGAGCAGGCGAAAAGGCCAAGCAGCCTTTGCATTTTTTTTGCGCGTCATCCAAGGGCGGGATGAGCAAGTACAAATAAAATAAAAACTTTATTTTTTTTAATTAAAAACGTGTCCCTGTTCATGTGACAGACTCACACGAGCGGAAACATGTTTCATTTCATTCTTCTGCTCTTTCTTATTTTTAAAAATATCACTTTTTCTCCCTGCGGCAGCTCCGTGCCTCAGGGAGATTATTCAGCGCTCTCTCGTGCGCATATGTGAAGTTTGCGCTAGGCATGCTCACCCTCCTCCCTCCGCCCCGCGCACACAGGCAGTGCTGAGCGCTGACGCTCGCGTATCACGCTGGGCCGTCCTTAACTGGCCCGCCAGCGTGAAGTCGCGGCGCGCAGTCGATCGCGAGCGACAGTCGGCTTCCCGCCCGCTCCCGCATGCCAAGGGGAAAATCCTGCCAAATGATGAGATAATCTGTTTTTAATTGCGTTGATTGAGGGATAAAATATTGACCAGGATACCGGGGGGAGATCATAAGACCATAAATCATAGGAGCAGAAATTTGGCCATTCGGCCCATTGAGTCTGCTCTGCCATTCAATCATGGCTGATAAGTTTCTCAACCCCATTCTCCCGCCTTCTCCCCGTAACCTTTGATCCCCTTACCAATCAAGAACCTATCTATCTCGGTTTTAAATACACTCAATGACCTGGCCTCCACAGCCTTCTGTGGCAATGAATTCCATAGATTCACCACTCTCTGGCTAAAGAGGTTTCTCCTCATCTCTGTTCTAAAAGGTCTTCCCTTTACTCTGAGGCTGTGCCCTCAGGTGCTAGTCTCTCCTACTAATGGAAACATCTTCCCCACGTCCACTCTATTCAGGCCTTTCAGTATTCTGTAAGTTTCAATCAGATCCCCCCTCATCCTTCTAAACTCCATCGAGTATAGACCCAGAGTCCTCAAACGTTCCTCATATGTTAAGCCTTTCATTCCTGGGATCGTTCTCGTGAACCTCCTCTGGACCCTCTCCAGGGCCAGCACATTCTTCCTGAGATACGGGGCCCAAAATTGCTCACAATATTCTAAATGTGGTCTGACCAGAGCCTTATAAAGCTTCAGCAGCACATCCCTGCTTTTATATTCTAGTCCTCTTGAAATAAATGCCAACATTGCATTTGCCTTCCTAACTACCAGCTCAACCTGCAAGTTAACCTTAAGAGAATCCTGGACTAGGACTCCCAAGTCCCTTTGCACTGCAGATTTCTGAATTCTCTCCCTATTTAGAAAATAGTCTATGCCTATATTCTTCCTACCAAAGTGCATGACCTCACACTTCCCCACGTTATATTCCATCTGCCACTTCTTTGCCCATTCTCCTAACCTATCCATATCCTTCTGCAGCCTCCCCGCCTCCTCAATACTACCTGTCCCTCCACCTATCTTTGTATCATCCGCAAACTTAGCCAGGATGCCCTCAGTTCTTTCATCTAGATCATTAATGTATAAAGTGAAAAGTTGTGGTCCCAACACTGACCCTTGCAGAACTCCACTAGTCACCGGCCGCCATCCTGAGAAGGTCCCCCTTATCCCCACCTCTGTCTCCTGCCAGACAGCCAATCTTCTATCCATGCTAGTACCTTGCCTCTAACACCATGGGCTCTTATCTTACTGAGCAGCCTCCTGTGCGGCATCTTGTCAAAGGCCTTCTGGAAGTCCAAGTAGATAACATCCATTGGCTCTCCTTTGTCTAACCTACTCGTTACCTCCTCAAAGAATTCTAACAGATTTGTCAGGCATGACCTCCCCTTGATGAAACCATGCTGACTTTGCCCTATTTTACCATGTACTTCCAAGTATTCTGAAATCTCATCCTTAATAATGGACTCTAAAATCTTACCAACGACCGAGGTCAGGCTAATCGGCCTGTCATTTCCCGTCTTTTGCCTCACTCCCTTGTTAAACAGGGGGGTTACGTTAGCGATTTTCCAGTCCTCTGGGACCCTCCCTGACTCCAGTGATTCCTGAAAGATCACCACTAACACCTCCACTATCTGCTCCAGCTATCTCCTTCAGAACTCGGGGGTGTAATCCATCTGGACCAGATGATTTATCCACCTTCAGACCTTTCTGATCTCCCCTGCTCTTCTTCAAAACAGTGCCATGGGATCCTTTACTTCACTCAGTACTACACTGGGAGTGTCTGCCTAGATTTTGTGTTCAAGTGTCTGGAGTGGGACTTGAACCCACAACCTTCAGACTCAGAGGCCAGACTGCCACTCATAAAACCAGGAAGGTGACAGGAAGGTGAGATGCGTAGGTCAAATAGGGTCATTAATTGCACCTGCAAAAGTTGTTAAAAAAAAATAAAGAACTTGTAGTCATAGAGTCATTATGAGACAGAAGGAGGCCATTTTTCCATCCAGCCTGTGCCAGCTCTCTGTAGAACAATGCAGTCAGTCCCATTCCCCCGGTCTATCCCTGTAGCCCTTCAACTTTATTTCCCTCATGTACCCACCCAATTTCCTCTTGAAATCATTGATTATCTCCACATCCAACCCCCTCGTGGGCAGCCCCCTCATGGGCAGCAAGGTCCAGCTCATTACCACTTGCTATGTAAAAAGGTTGTTCCTCATATTCCCCCCAACCCCAACCCCCCCCAAAATGCTCCACTCCCACATCTCTTACCCAAAACCTGAATCTGTGTCCTTGTCCAATCAGATAACAGGAACAGCTTTTCCTACCTTATCTGAAGCTGTTATAATTTTGTACACCTCTACCAAACCTCCCCTCAATCTCTCTCTCTCCAAGGAAAGCAGCCCTATCTTCTCCACCCTAACCTTGTAGCTAAAACCCCTCATCACTGGAACGACTCTGGTAAATCTCCTCTGCCCATTCTCGAGGATCTTCCCATCCTTCTTGAAGTGTGGTCAACTAAACCAGTACTTCAGCCTAACCAGATCCTTATAAACGTTCAGCTTAGCTTACATTTATATATCGCCTTACCTGTCCTCCAGAAATCCCAAAGCTTTTCACAGGCAGAGAGGGACTGGGGGTGGGGGGGGGTAGAGAGAGAACAGTTATAATGTTGTCGTTGAGAAAATGACATGTCAGTTTTATGCTTCTTTCCTTTTCTCATACAGAGTCCCAACCCAAGTCTCACATTCTGTGTGAAGACCCACGACCGACTCTACTTCATGGTGGCTCCAACTCCGGAGGCTATGCGGATTTGGATGGATGTGATCGTCACAGGTGCTGAGGGTTACACACAGTTCATGAGCTGAAGGGCAGTGAGGACTGGGTTCTTGGGTGGAGCGAGTTGGCATTGAGCCAGTCCGTTGTAGAACTGACCTGCCCTGTCCAACAATGGAGATCGCGCTGCCTGTCTTAACTGACTGTCTCTCCGTCTGTCTCCCTCTTTTATTCCCCCCCTCTCTCGCTCGTTCTCGCTGTTTGAACACTAATCGGGGCAACAAGTACACCGGGTCCCATCTCACTGTGTGGAGTTAAAGTAACAGATGGAACATTTTGTAATGCTTCTGCTGAGAGGAAAACTGACTTCGAAAAAAGTAAAGAGGAATATCTTCACCAACAAACAATAAAGGGAATGAACCTTTGCCAAAGACTCCCATCCAGCCCTTGCAGTTTTAATTTTCCAAACAGACAATGAACAGAGGCAAACAGATTTGTATAAAATAAAATGAGAAAAAAAACAAACAGAAAAATTTTAAACCCCCCCCCGCTTCAAAATAGAAGCAGTTTGCAAAACAGAAAGAACCTCTTCGATGGACTTTTTCATGAATCTGTAAGCAGGGATAGATTGACATTATTGCCGGGTCCGGGCACACCCTACGTTCTCTGGCACCCAAACAGTGACTCAATAAGTGACTGGAAATGCTCAGCATCATTCATTGTTCAGTGTCGGGCGATGACATACAAAATGCGCGCAAAAAGAAACATCCTCCTCGTTGCGCGCGCAACACATGCGCATGGACTGATCGCAGCCATATACTGTGCGCGGTAGCACAATCGACTGAATGAACTCTGCCGCCTGTAGACAAGGGGAGGAAGATTACAGACGCTCCTTTACGTGCCTTTTAAAACACTGGGTCCAGGGATTTGCAAGTGCTCAGTCCACGGACTCGTTTTGGCATTAGCAACGCTTCTTGGGAGTTGAATCAGGGATTGAAATTTGTACTGTTTTTATTAAGTTTTGGTTTTGTCGTTGAATTTCTCAGTTTAAGCACCGGCTACAGCTCATCTCCCCAGCGGCAGAGCTTACCTCAACATCTCGAGTGTTTTGCGGGAGGAGAACAGAATTATGTTTTTCCGTGGATTTTTTAAAAAATAATTATCAAGAGCCCTGTAATGCTTCTGCCTCCTGCTCTGTGCCATAGTTTGCTTAACCCACCAATATCCAACTGCTCTTTATTTATATCTTGCCAGTATCATACCATTGCCAAAAACATAACGGGAACCGAATTTGGAACAAACTTTTAGATGTTTCTCAAAGACAATTGGTTAAATGGTTTGAGAGATTTGTTGGTTTGTAGTTTACATTGGGCTCGTTAATTGAGAACACTTTGTCACCTCAGTGCAGTTACTTTGGGGGCTTTATCGTTGTCTTGACAACCAAGCCTGCCAATGGCTTAACTTGCATTAGGTGTTGCAGGACGTTCTGTGGTTTGGCTTTTGCCAACATTGAGCAGCAAGAGTCCCCCCCCCCCCCCCTCCCCCTTCTCCAAACACATGGCATATTCCTTTGCTGGCACTGCCAATTGAGCCCAGGGACATGGTTGTGGTGCTAGAGTTGGCCTCAGTGCCCTGGGCCAGACAGAGCAAGATCCACCATCGCCCTCACTCTTGATTGCCATCAGATGGAAGTCAAGTGAGGACAGGTGACTGCCTCTGTGGTTTAATAGTCCACTCCCATTGGTTATTCACACTCTCAGATGACCATTCGGTACAGCAAGATCCCAGAGTCCATGGTGAGTTCACCAGACTGCTGCAAGAGGTCCTAGTGCCCTGGTTATAAGGCCAGACTCCTGTTTCTCATCACTCACCAGCCACTCTTGATGATGTGGGTTCAGATTCTGGATGAATAAATTACATTGATATGTTTTACACTTTGCTTTTTGGTTCAGCCCAAAGCTCAGTTTTGAATTGCATTTTGCATTAACAGAATTCTTAACTCCCAGTTCTGAACATTGCCCCCCAGCACCCTCTCCCTCACCTCACCCCCTCTCTGCACCTCACCCCCCTCTCTGCACCTCACCCCTCTCCTCCCACTTCATCCCCTCTCCCCCCACTTCACCCCCTCTCCCCCCACTTCACCCCCTCTCCCCCCACTTCACCCCCTCTCCCCCCACTTCACCCCCTCTCCCCCCACTTCACCCCCTCTCCTTCCGCCTCACTCCCTTTCGTTCCACCTCACTCCCTCTCTTTCCCCACCTCACCCCCTCTCCACCCACCTCACTCCCTCTCCCCTACCTTATCCCCCTCTCCCCCCACCTCACGTCCTCTCCCCACCACCTTGCCTCCCAGTCTGTGCTGTCAGGTTGCTTCCAAAGTGCTGTTAGGAAGGAGGTTCCAGAACTTTGACCCTACGATGACGAGAGGAATGTTATGTTTCCAACTCAGGATGGTGTGTGGCTCAAAGGGAAATGGAGGTGATGGGAGCGAAAGGTCCAAGAACGTGTAGAAAGAGCAATGCTGTCCCCTGCACACCTGCCAATATATATGTGAATACAGGAAAATAAACCATAATGAGATCTGGAACTCTCCCAGCAGCTTAATGTGTTGAGTATCAGTATTGAATGATCTCCTTTTAAAGGTGCATTACCATGGTTACAGGTTGAACTGCACTGGATGGTTTAACCCTTCGCTGTCTGTTTTAAAGCAGCGTTTCATCGTAGGCTGAAGACCTGAAACTCGTTGCAGTTGAAGCGCGTGTTTGAAAATGTCGCTCTCCCTGAAACTTTCATGAACTAGAATCATTATTACATTTTCTTTAATTTGAAAACAAAATATCATTCAAATCCTCTGCCTCTAACTGAGGAAGGCTTGTGCAGAGTTTACTTAATTTTCATTAAGCAGAGGCAGGACAGACTCCTCTGATATGTGTTGAGGTCACACCAGTCTTCACCATGACTCTGATACAAGCACAGGCAGGGGGCTGCATCATTCAATGACTCTATATCGAATTGACCTCCTCTACTCTCATATCCAACTGTGTCAGTGATGTCAGTGAAACATTGACCATTGAGCTGCTGAACCGACCACCCCCACAAGAGGAAAAAGTTATGGTTCTTACATTTTTGATTAAACAATGTTGTTTCCAGGCCTTTCTGGTGAGAATAAATTGACGCACTGTTCATTTATCCATTACATTACTCCCAGGATAACATGTGACAGACCTGTCCCCACCAGGACTGTATCCCATTGTTACAGTGTCAGACCTGTCCCCACCAGGACTGTATCCCATTGTTACAGTGTCAGACCTGTCCCCACCAGGACTGTATCCCATTGTTATACAGTGACAGACCTGTCCTCACCAGGACTGTACCCCATTGTTACAGTGTCAGACCTGTCCCCACCAGGACTGTATCCCATTGTTATACAGTGACAGACCTGTCCTCACCAGGACTGTACCCCATTGTTACAGTGACAGACCTGTCCTCACAAGGACTGTATCCCATTGTTATACAGTGACAGACCAGTTCTCACCAGGACTGTACCCCATTGTTATACAGTGACAGACTAGTTCTCACCAGGACTGTACCCCATTGTTATACAGTGACAGACCAGTTCTCACCAGGACTGTACCCCATTGTTATACAGTGACAGACCAGTTCTCACCAGGACTGTACCCCATTGTTATACAGTGACAGACCAGTTCTCATCAGGACTGTACCCCATTGTTACAGTGACAGACCTGTCCCCACCAGGACTGTATCCCAGTGTTATACAGAGACAGACCTGTCCCCACCAGTACTGTATCCCAGTGTTATACAGAGACAGACTAGTTCTCAACAGTACTGTACCCCAGTGTTATACAGTGACAGACTAGTTCTCACCAGTACTGTACCCCAGTGTTATACAGTGACAGACTAGTTCTCACCAGTACTGTACCCCAGTGTTATACAGTGACAGACCCGTCCCCACCAGTACTGTGCCCCAGTGTTATACAGTGACAGACCCATCCCCACCAGGACTTTACCCCAGTGTTATACAGTGACAGACCTGTCCCCACCAGGACTTTACCCCAGTGTTATACAGTGACAGACCTGTCCCCACCAGTACCACATCTCAGTGTTATACAGTGACAGACCTGTCCCCACCAGTACTGTACCCCAATGTTATACAGTGACAGACCTGTCTCCTTCAGTAATGTATCCTAGTGTTATATAGTGACAGACCTGTCCTCACCAATAGTGTACCCCAGTGTTATACAGTGACAGACCTGTCCCCACCAGTACTGTGCCCCAGTGTTATACAGTGACAGACCTGTCCCCACCAGTACTGTACCCCAGTGTTATAGTGATAGACCTGTCCCCACCAACACTGTCCCCAGTGTTATAGTGATAGACCTGTCCCCACCAACACTGTCCCCAGTGTTATAGTGATAGACCTGTCCCCACCAACACTGTCCCCAGTGTTATACAGTGACAGACCTGTCCCCACCAACACTGTCCCCAGTGTTATAGTGATAGACCTGTCCCCACCAACACTGTCCCCAGTGTTATACAGTGACAGACCTGTACCACCAGTACTTGTCCCTAGCGTTAAACAGGGAAAGACCTGTCCCCACCAGGACTGTACCCCAGTGTTGCATTGTCTAAAATATTGTCTTTAGACACAGCCCTAGTTTGGGGAAAACTGATGGTTGTTCAGGCACTTTTCACAGTCCAGGTGAACTCGATATGAAAGTCTCACACACTCACTGTTGCAATTTACTGAAATTTTAAATTTTCCTTGTGATATGAAACAGGTTGAATGGAGCTTGATTCTGATGCACTGTGTGCAGAAGAGATTAAATGCTGCATTGTCCTGACAATGTTTTTAAATTGGGAGAGGAGTAATTATAAAGGAATATACAGATTTCAAACCCTGATCTCAACAGCATGAAGTTTCTTTTTTTAAACAAAAACAGAAGTTATTTACACAAAAGCGTATTGAATTTTTCAAAGTTTGTTAATAACTCTGTGAAATCAGGAAAGATGGAATTCTGAGCAACTGGAGAAGCCGTATTTTTAGTCCCGTTGCCATGGGATTATGTATCACATTGTACCTTAAAGACTGTCTTACTGGTTGGTTAAATATTGATTCTATGAGGCTTGGTGATTAAAAGTTGTTACTTTTATAGATACAGTATATATGTAAATGAAACATATACTAAACAATCATTACTATTCATACATGTAACAGATTGTAAATTTACATCATAAAACCATATCCCACAATACCTTTTATATATTAAAGCCATAACTGGCTACTGTAAAATCTGATGTATTATTTGCATTCACTCAATTCTATACTGATTCCGACTGTGAAGTCAATGCCAGGTGTGAGAACCTGGATACCATAGATGTCCATCATCGCTACCAGTCACTGAGGTTTAAAAAAATTAGTCGGGAGAGAGGGACGAATGAGAAATATCCCCCTCCCTCTGCCCCAAGTCACAACCCTCTGCCTAAAATGACCTTCCGATTACCTCTCTGGGGACGCTCGATGCTGAGCATTTTTATTGCTGTCAGGTCAATGCGAACGCAAGTGAAGAATTTGAATTGCCTCCCCACGCACCCTTGAGGAACCTTCACATTGTTCACCTTGTAAGTTAGTTCACAGTTTTTGTTTTAAATTTTCAATTGCATTTGGGGGCTGCAGTTAGAGGGGCAGGAAGAGACATTTATTCATTCTCCAGTGACCTTCTTACATCAGATTTTACAGTAACAGTGGAAAACCTGCAGTACGGAGAAAACCACTGGGGTTACTTTCAGAACCTGATGGACAGGGTTTGTAGTCTTTTGAACACCATGTTATTTGACGACTGCCAGGGGTGCAGGAAAGGTGTAGTTCATTTTTGTTAGAAGTGCTGCAACGAACGTCCATTTAAGGTTTGGAACCAATAAATACCGATCCCAGGCTTTAGACAGAGAAACTTTTTTTTATTTGTTCACAGGATGTGAGCATCGCTGGCAGGGCCAGCATTTATTGTCCATCCCTAGTTGCCCTTGAGAAGGTGGTGGTGAACTGCCTTCTTGAATCGCTGCAGTCCATGTGGTGTAGGTACGCCCACAGTGCTGTTAGGGAGGGAGTTCCAGGATTTTGACCCAGCGACAGCGAAGGAACGGCGATATATTTCCAAGTCAGGATGGTGAGTGACTTGGAGGGGAACTTCCAGGTGGTGGTGTTCCCATGTGTCTGCTGCCCTTGTCCTTCTAGGTGGTAGAGGTCGTGGGTTTGGAAGGTGATGTCTATGGAGTCTTGGTGAGTTCCTGCAGTGCAACTTGGAGATGCTACACACACTGCTACCAGCGTGTGTCGGTGGTGAAGGGAGTGAATGTTTGAGGTGGTGGATGGGGTGCCAAAATCAAACTGATGGTATTTCCAATTGTCAGTGGAATCCATAGGAGACAGGAGGAGGCTATTTAACCCCTCAAGCCTGTTCTGCCATTCAATGAGATGATGGCTGATCTGCAACCTCACTCCATGGCCTTTGTCTCATGTACCTCAATACCATTGGATAACAAAAAATCTATCAACCTCAGATTGAAATTAACAATTGAACCAGCATCAATTGCCATTTGTGGAAGAGAGTTCCAGATCTCCATCACCCTTTATGTTAAGAAGTGTTTCTTCATTTCACTCCTGAAAGGTCTGGTTCTAATTTTAGGCTCTGCTCCCTGGTCCTAGACTCCCCAACCAGCAGAAATAGTTTCACTCTTATCTATTTACCCAAATTCACGTTCACAAACTACTGTGGAGGGGTTTAAATTCACGTTCTGAGGATTATTATTTCAGACATCTGAACTACTTGCCCAATAGCTAAAAGTTGTACATTTAGAATGCGGAACTCACTTACCACAGGAAGTAGTTGAGGTGAACTGAACATAGATGTATTTAAGCAAAGCTGGATAAACTGGATATGAAGGAGAAAGGAACAGAAGGTTTTGGTGATGCTAACAGAGGTGTTTGAAATTATGAGGGGTCTTGATACAGTGGATGGGAAGAAAGTGTTTCCAGTGAAGGAGAGTCAGTAACAGAGGACACACACATTTAAGGTAATTGACAAAAAAACCAGCGGGGGATGAGAATTTTATTAGACAGCGGGTTATTGTGATCCGGAATTCCGTACTTAAATCAATTGTAATTTCCAAAAAGGAACTGGATGAATACTGGAAGGGGAAATAAATATTTGCAGGGCTCAGGGAAAAAGCTCAGGTGTGGGATGAATTCGATAGCTCTTCTAAAGGGTCAGTACAAGCACGATGGACCAAATGGCTTCTTCCTATTCTGTACGATTCTATGAAGTAGGATGGGAGGAAGCTTCAGGTGGAGAATAAATGGCAGCATCAACAAATGGCCTCTCTCTGTGCGGTAAACTCAATGTTTTCAGGTGCGATGACAGTAGGATTTATTCCTGAGTCTGGCCCCTTCTAACGTGTGTCTCGAATGGAGAACAGTGAAGATTCCAGTTGCACATATGTTCACACAGGGCCTCTGAGAAATACCTGCCAAACTACCCCAGCCAGATTGAGCCTGGTCAATCAGGCTGTATTCTCTGTTTATTCCATCTTTCAGATGGGAGGTAAACCGAGTCCCCATCTACTGCCTCAGGCAGAGAGACATGACGCTGTGACAGAGTAGAGCAGAAACTTTTCCCAGTGACCTGTCCTGGTACATCAACCAATGTCCTCAACCAATCTTACCAAAATCACATTAAACTGTCATTCATCACATTAGCTGTCTAGGGGAGCTTACTGTGTACAGACTAGCTGCCATATTTCCCTATGTTACACCGGTGACTACACTTCAGGAATAACTGTGTAACAGCTAATTTAACAACCCTGGAATCGCTTCCCTAAACTTCTCCACCTCTCACCCCAAAGCTTTCCTCCACCCCATTTTAAGACTCTCCTCAAAACCTACCTCCTTTTTTGGTCACCTGACCAAATATCTCCTTATATGGCCCAGTGTCAAATGTTGTTGAATTACGCTCCTGTGAAGCACCTTGGGATATTTTACTAAGTTAAAGGTGCTATATAAATGCAAGTTGTTGATGAGCCAGTGTCTACGTGCAGTGCAGCAACCTCACTGAAGCAGTGTTGAGCCTCAGATTGAACCTTGAATCTCCGTCTTTATACATCGGGATTCTACACTGGCTGGGGCACTGATCGGCTATCAGTGGGGTCCTGCTGATCAGAGGGTTCTGGAGGAGGTAACTATCCTCCTGTCAGGGAACGTAGGCAGGGGAACTGGTTTCCCGACCTTTCAACTCCTGTTACGTACACTCACCAGTTTGTTCATCACATCATATTTAATTTTCATTTTTGTAAAACAAATCTCAACTACTCATAAACAAACCTTTGTACAAAACGGGATGCAGTTCTACAGTTGTGGGTTGTGAATTGGTAGAAGAATGGCTTCATAAATCAGAAAGAAACACCTGCATTTTTATGGCACCTTTTGTGGCTATGAAGTCCAAATGGCTTTATAGCCAATAAAGTACCATACTGTGTGATGCCGGAAACACAGCAGCCAATTTGTGCACAGCAAGCTCCCAGAAACAGCAATATGATAATGACCAGATAGCCTGTTTTTGTGATGTTCTTTGAGGGATGAATATTGATCAGCACACCCTTGTTATTTAAATACTGCCGTGGGATCTTTTACATCCACCTGAAAGGGCAGATAGTGCCTGAATTTACTCATTCGAAAGACAAGAGGTGCTACAATTTTTTTACCAATTGTTATGACTGATGCAGCTGGTAAAGTGGAGTTACTTAAAAATCCCAGAGGGAAACTTTAAACAACTGTCATAACCTATAATTTTAAGTGTTATGTTTGAAATGCAACTCTAAATTCAGGAATCATACCACCAGTTGTTGAGGTTTTACATTAAACTAAATGAAACATTTTATTAATTTACACAGGTTAAAATATATATACACATGGCTATGAATTGCTACTATCATAACTTTTAACAAATTCCCAAACTAATCTCTATTAAGGCAACAGCCATAGACTTAACCAGACACCAGACAAATTCACCTTACGAATTCAAAATGAGGTTCTTTTCATTTTGATTCCTATGGAGGCTTACAGCTGTCTTTTGATCTCACATTGCCTCTGCTCTGTACACACAACACTGCCGAAGTTATACCCAGCACAACCCATTGAATGTAAATTCTCATTGTATCACCAACCTCTGAACTAAACCTCTCTAACAATAAACCCCTTTCATAGAACTAATTTTATTAGTAATATAAACATATTGCTTGGTCTCTGCTAGCTAGGTGTCAGTTCTCACCCCACTTCTTGAATGCTCGATTCAAAAAATGCCAATACACTCTGGGCTGAATTATTCTGTTGGTGAGCTGGGGGGCGGATCCCCCGAAGTCGTCCCGCCCCAGTTAAATATTCAGAAAGGTGGGGGGACAGCGCAATCAGCTGTCCGCCTGCTGACCTGTCCATGGCCAATTGAGGCCATTGACAGGATAGTTAAAACAATTAAAGGCCCTGCCCGTCCAACCTTAAAGTTGGTGGACAGGCCAGGAGCCCCGGCGGGCTTCTGAAAAAACATGAAACCTCATCCACCGGTGGGATGAGGTTTCATGTCGGTTTTTAAAAAGTTTAATAAAGTTTTTGTGCACTTTATTAACATGTCCCATCTCGTGTGACATTGTCACATGAGGGGGGGACATGTTAATGATTTTTTAATTTATCTATTTTTAAACTTTGAAATCATTTCAGCGATCTCCCTGATGCTGCACTTAGCCTCAGGGGGATGTGAGCTTTTTAGTGCGCATGCGCGAAAGAGCACACTCTCGCTTTTGGGGAATCCCCCCTGCCCGCACAGGGAGTGCATAGCGCTTCCCGTCGGGCGTCACGCTGGGTGGGCCTTAATTGGCCCGCCCACTTAAAATGGCGGCTGGGCCCGTTTCGGCGGCAGTGATCGGATCGGCTGCCCACCTGCCGCGGAGTCAGTCGAGCCCGCCCGCCCGTCAAGGGCAAAATTCAGCCCTCCATCTCTCTTACATATCAAAACTAGTACACATCAAAGCACCCAGACTAGCTGGGATTTAATCCAATTAAAACACACCCAGAGACTAAACCTCTATTTGAAAAGAAAAATATTTTCCAATACTATGTACATTAATGGCTTCATGACTGTGCAGCACTCCCTCAATACTGCATCGAGTGTCAGTATGGATTATGGGCTCAAGTCTCTGCAATGGGGATTAATTCCATGACCTACTGACTCAGAGGTAAAGATGTTACTCACTGAGGCACAGCTGATTACTTAGCAATAATAACCTTAGATCATTATACACTTTAAACTTTAGATCCAATTCTTTTCTTGTCAGTTTGCTCTCCTTCACCCCCCACCCCCCCCCCCCAACCCCGCCACACACACACCGAAGGCACTAACCCTCTTTGGATGGCAGTATCACCAAACCCATGCAGTGATTTCCTGTGCACATCATGCCAGGCAATGTGGCAGCAAGCTATTGGACTTTGGAGGGAATCAGAGACATGCATGACACTGTTCTCCGCTGACAACAGACACTTGTACCTTGCAGTAATGGCAGGGGCAGAATGTACATGAGGGTCAATAGGCAGCGATAAGGGGCCACTGCTGGTTCCATCCCTGATCAGAAACTCGAGGCAGTTATGCCCAATTTCCACAGCCCAACTCCGGATATCCACACATGCCAGGAATCAAACTTGTTCCATGTGGTTCACTGCTTCACCACTGGATGGCGGACTTGCCCAGTAAAATATTTCAATATCTTAACAGTTATCATTTGCACAGGATTAAATTGAGTTTGATTTTAGTTTTTCAGAATTCTGAAAGTAAATTAACTACATTTATGCAGAAATAATCTCGCATCCACAAAAAAAAAGTATTTAAATTGCAAAGGGAAAAATAGGAGTGTTTGCTTCTAAATTGCTCCTTTGGCAGCCAGTTGCCTAAGCTCGAAACTGTGGGATTCTCTCCCCAGACCTCTCCACCTCGCTAAGACTTTCTTTAAAACCTACCTCTTTGTCCAAGCTTCTGTTCACCTGTCCCAATGTCTCCTTATGTGGCCCGTTGTCAAATATTGCATGAAACCCTTCTGTGAAGGGCCTTGGGACATTGACTAAAGTAAAAGGTGCTATATAAATGCAAGTTGTTCATTTCTGATTTGGTATCGGGTTTTGTGCGCTCACAGCCTCAATCTTGCGATCATTGGTATTGTCCGTGACTGGGGACAAGAGGCTTGGTGTCCTTATGAGACGGCTTTGGCAGACCCAATCGGCTGGCTCTCGGCAGGGGGGTTGGGGGGGAGGGGTGGGTGGGGGGGGCAGGTGGGCTTGCACTTAGTATATACGGGGACCAGGTTCTCACTTAGTTACACATAACAAACAAAGTAGTTTTCCAACAAAAACAGAAAAATGCTGGAAAAACTCAGCAGCGTCTGTGGAGGGAGAAACAAGAGTTAACGGGCGGGAATTTCGGAACCCGCCCGCCAGGATCATCCGGGTCTCGTCGAAAGTCAATGGACGTCTGGGCTGGGGCACCGCCTCGCCCATGGGGTGGGGGGGGTGAGGGCCACACTCACGATGGGGCCGGAAAGTCCCGGCCAACACCCTCGAGTCCCACACGACTCTTATTCAGAACTGCTGGGGTCCTCGCCTGTGGCATCTTCATAAAAGGAAAAGTCAATAACCTCAGATAAAAAAACGCACTTTGAATGTTGATATGGTCAAGAACATTAAACTGGACGTTCTGATGAAGGGTCACACGGACTCGAAACATTAACTGTGTCCCTCTCTCCGCAGATGCTGTCAGACCTGCTGAGTTTTTCCAGGTATTTTTTGTTTTTGTTCTAGATTTCCAGCATCCGCAGTATTATTTTGCTTTTATTTTATTAAACTGGAGGTGATTGTGGCTCCTGGTGACAAGGTTTCCATCAATGCATTGACTTCCAAACTACATTGAGAGTTACTGTGTGACTTAATGTTACCTTGGGTTTTCACTACAGACTCTGGCAACATTTGTACAGGGCGTGTTGAGCTGTTTTATAATAATCTATCGCTTCCACATTCTTTCCAGATTAAGGCTTTAATTGAGAACTTTTACGTCAGTGTTTTTTGAGAAGGGTATTCACCAAGGCAATGACCTCCTTCACGTC
The DNA here is from genome assembly GCF_964194155.1 of Cetorhinus maximus. NCBI lineage: Eukaryota > Metazoa > Chordata > Chondrichthyes > Lamniformes > Cetorhinidae > Cetorhinus > Cetorhinus maximus. Next base: position 222,670,580 of record NC_135880.1, on the reverse strand, counting down.
CAAGTTTACATATGCTGCCATTGAGGGATCTGTCACATGATTGCTGTACCATGGATCTTGGACCATCAAGTCGCGCTCTGCAGTCTCCCTTTAACTTTCACCATTCTTCAGTTAGTGGGGAATTTTGATGTAGACCTTTTGGTCCATCAGCCCTGATCTATGTCCACAAGTTCAATGAAAAATAAATAAAAGCTTTGTGTGAAAGTTGTTGGTGACTGCAGTTTTCCTTCGCCTTTCTGCAATTTTATTTTGGTGCAGATGGTTTGAAACCTGACCCCTGCTGTCGCTCGAGACAACAACAACTTGCATTCACCTTTAATTTAGCAAAACGTTCCAAGGTGCTTCAAAGGAACTTTGTCAGGGAAAAATTGATACCAAGCTGAAAAGAGGCATTAAGACAGGCGGTCGCACAGGTAGGTTTTAAGGAGTGTCTTAAAGGAGAAAAAAGAGGTAGAGAGGCAAAGGGGCTTAGGGAGGGGATTCCAGAACATAGCACTTGCAGGTGAAGACCACAAGACTATAAGGTGTAGGAGCAGAAGTCGGCCATTTGGCCCATCGAGTCTGCTCCACCATTCAATGAGATTATGGCTGATCTGATAATCCTCAACTCCACTTTCCTGCCTTTTCCCCATAATCCTTGATTCCTTTACTGATTAAAAATCTGTCCATCTCAGCCTTGAATATATTTAATGACCCAGCCTCTACAGCCCCCTGCGGTAAAGAATTCCACAGATTCATTACCCTCTGAGAGAAGAAATTCCTCCTCATCTCTGTCTTAAATGGGCGACCCCTTACTCTGAGATTATGCCCTCTGGTCCTAGACTCTCCCACAAGGGGAAACAACCTCTCAGCATCTACCCTGTCAAGCCCCCTAAGAATCTTATATTTTTTAATAAAGTTGCCTCTCATTCTTCTGCCACCAATGATGGAGCATTTAAAATCAGGGATATGCAAAAGGCCAGAATTGTAAGCTGTAGAGACCACAGAGGTTTGTAGGGATGGAGGAGATTACGGAGGTAAAGAGGGCCAAGACCAAGATGGGATTTGAATACAAGGATAAGAATTTTAAAATCAGGGTATTCAGGGAGCAGGAGTGAAAATAGATCAGCCAGCGCAGGGCTGATGGACAAACAGAACTTTGTATGAGTTAGGACGTGGGCAACTTAAGTTTTGGGATGAGCTCAAGTTTATGGAGAGACATCCACTTCTTGTGACCCAGAGTAAAATATAGGGACGAATCAGGAAGAATTGTTTAGTGCTAATGTGGGCTTTAAACGTCTGCAAATAGAATAGAAGACGGGTGGGTGTTGCGGGACCTTGAGAAAGAATGAGCTATAAAAGGAGAGGCAGTGATTTAGACACGTGCCCTTGAACCTTGGAGGTCCAAATTCATATCTTACCCAGGTTAATGGTATGGGAACCTGGTCTGTTGCTGGCTGTAGCGTAGTCACTGTTGTAATATAGGAATTGCAGCTGTCAATTTGTTCACAGTAATATTACACAAACAGCATTGAGATAAATGACCAACAAGTGTCTTTTCCAATGATGTTGGCCGAGGGATGAATGTTGACCAGGAAACCAGGGAGGCCTAACCCGCTCCTTCAAACAGTGGCCCTGGTAACTTTTACATCCACGTGAGAGGACAGTGGGGGCCTCGTTCTCACCTGAAAGATGGCTCCTCTAGGAATGTCGACCCGGCTGGATCTAGAGGAGGTGTAAATGGCAGCAGCAGAATCTACCACCTGAAAAATATTAAAGGGCTAGTTGTGATCTGAAGTGACTGAAATCAATGTTGAATCCCGATAGTTGTAAAAGTGTTTTTACACAGCAGATTTTTGGGAAGGGGAAGTTTGTCTCTAGTCCAGCAGGTGGAGATACTGAGCCAGTAAATAGCATTCCACATCAGCTTGAACCTCTTAATGCCCCTCAAGTACAAACCGAATGTTCTTCAACCATACGGACAGGAACAAAGGAAAGTGGCCAAGTTTTGTATTTGGTTTTTTTTTTACATAATGGTCCATTTTCTCACCTGTCGGATCTTAGAAATGTCCCTGTCCTTGCCCTGTAGAAACTATAAAGAAGACATTCCTCTGAATGATAGTTCAAGGAGAAGCCAGGCAGCACCAGGCTGCATTTCACTGTGAAATCTCTCTCGGCTTTGCAAAATGGAACCGTAAGTTTTAATACTGCCACTTAAATCTCTGCATTTGGGGTTCTTGCATGAATCTTGTGTACAGTATTGAGTGATTAATCCTAGACTGGATAGAAAATCCCATCCAGCTGTGACGTCTATTTGCACAAACTCTTAAAAGGTGGCGATAAGATGATTAAAAAGCACATGGGTTTCTTGGGTTTATAAATAGAGAAATAGAATATAAAAGCAAAGAGATCATTCTTGAACTTCATGAATCACAGGTTAGGCCTCAGCTGGGATATTGTGGGCACCAGGCTTCAGGAAAGGTGTAAAGGCCTTAGAAGAGTAGAGAGGATGTTTTACCAGGATGTATGCATACGAACAAGGAGCAGGAGTAGGCCATTCGGCCCCTTGAGCCTGCTCTGCCATTTATTAGGATCATGGCTGATCTGATAGTAACCTCAAATCTGCATCCCGCCTACCCCCGATAACCTATCACCCCCCTTGCTTACAAGAATCTATCCACCTCTGCCTTAAAAATATTCAAAGACTCTGCTTCCACCGCCTTTTCAGGAAACGAGTTCCAAAGATTCACGACCCTCAGAGTGAAAAAATTTCACCTCGTGTTCCCATGGATAAGGGACTTCAGATATGAGAAGAGGTTGGAAAAGGTTAGGTCTGTTCTCCTTGGAAGAGGGAAGGTTAAAACATCATCTAAAGAGATTTTTAAGATGATGACAGGTTTTGTTGGGGTAGAGCAAGAAAAATTATTCCCTCCGGTGAGTGGGCCAATAATTGGAGGAAATGGACTTAAAAGCATTGCCAAAAGATCTAAATGTGTGGAATCTTTTCTACCTAGAGTTGCTGGGGTCTGGAGCATCCAAGCTGGGAATGGGGTGGGAGCTGATTCCATCGATAATTTTAAGAGTTAGACAGGTACTTGAGAATGAAGAATTTACAGGTTACGGACAAAAGGTGGTGGTGTGGAACTTAGCATGACTGCTCTTTCAAAGAGCCAGTCCAGGCATGATGGGCCAAATGGCCTCCTTCTGTGCTGTAAGGACTACCGGCTCCCTCTTAATGGGTGTAAAGAGATTGTAGCTGAGATGGAATTTTTAACTAGGGAAAAGTCAGCATGGTTTCATCAAGGGGAGGTCATGCCTGACAAATTTGTTAGAATTCTTTGAGGAGGTAACGAGTAGGTTAGACAAAGGAGAGCCAATGGATGTTATCTACTTGGATTTCCAGAAAGCCTTTGACAAGGTGCAGCACAGGAGGCTGCTCAGTAAGATAAGAGCCCATGGTGTTAGAGGCAAGGTACTAGCATGGATAGAAGATTGGCTGTCTGGCAGGAGGCAGAGTGTGGGGATAAGGGGGTCCTTCTCAGGATGGCAGCCGGTGACTAGTGGAGTTCCGCAGGGGTCAGTGTTGGGACCACAACTTTTCACTTTATACATTAATGATCTAGATGAAGGAACTGAGGGCATCCTGGCTAAGTTTGCAGATGATACAAAGATAGGTGGAGGGACAGGTAGTATTGAGGAGGCAGGGAGGCTGCAGAAGGATTTGGACAGGTTAGGAGAATGGGCAAAGAAGTGGCAGATGGAATATAACGTGGGGAAGTGAGAGGTCATGCACTTTGGTAGGAAGAATAGAGGCATAGACTATTTTCTAAATGGGGAGAGAATTCAGAAATCTGGAGTGCAAAGGGACTTGGGAGTCCTAGTCCAGGATTCTCTTAAGGTTAATTTGCAGGTTGAGTCGCTAGTTAGGAAGGCAAATGCAATGTTGGCATTTATTTCGAGAGGACTAGAATATAAAAGCAGGGATGTGCTGCTGAGGCTTTATAAGGCTCTGGTCAGACCACATTTAGAATATTGTGAGCAATTTTGGGCCCCCTATCTCAGGAAGGATGTTCTGGCCCTGGAGAGGGTCCAGAGGAGGTTCACGAGAACGATCCCAGGAATGAAAGGCTTAACATATGAGGAACGTTTGAGGACTCTGGGTCTATACTCGATGGAGTTTAGAAGGATGAGAGGGGATCTGATTGAAACTTACAGAATACTGAAAGGCCTGGATAGAGTGGACGTGGGGAAGATGTTTCCATTAGTAGGAGAGACTAGGACCTGAGGGCACAGCCTCAGAGTAAAGGGAAGACCTTTTAGAACAGAGACGAGGAGAAACTTCTTTAGCCAGAGAGTGGTGAATCTATGGAATTCATTGCCACAGAAGGCTGTGGAGGCCAGGTCACTGAGTGTATTTAAGACCGAGATAGATAGGTTCTTGATTGGTAAGGGGATCAAAGGTAACGGGGAGAAGGCGGGAGAATAGGGTTGAGAAACTCATCAGCCATGATTGAACGGCGGAGCAGACTCGATGGGCTAAATGGCCTAACTTCTGCTCCGATGTCTCATGGTCTTATGGTCTTTTTCTCCTAGCTCAGCAGCAGGACTCCAGCAAATTTTCCAGCTAGCTCATTCTATTTCGGATTTGTTAAAGAGTGGATGAACGCACGAGATCTGAGAGTGTGAGTATGAGTCCAAAAAGATAAATCAAAGAACTATAGAACAGTGCAACACAGAAGGAGGCTGTACGGCCTATCCAATCAGGGCTGGCTCCCTGGAGGAATCCAGTTAGTCCCAATCCCTGACTCACCATTTCCATGCAATTTTTATCATGAATATTTATCCGATTCCATTTTGAAAGCTACTGTTGAATCTGTATCCACCAGCCTGACAGGCAGTGCATTCCAAATCCTAACTATCTATTGTATATAATGTCACCGCAGGTAATTTCACCAATCACCTTAAATCTGGTTATCGACAGAAAGTGCTTCTCTTTATTTACTAGATCTAAACCCTTCTTGATTTTGATGTTGATCTATTGGAAATAGATGGATAATCCTCCTTTCCAAGCTCAACAAAACAGCCGTCCAATCGAGAGTATCTTACCAGCTATGGGGTGTGACTTTTGTACAATTCTTAAGACGAAAAAGACTTATTGATGTTTATATCGCATCTTTCACATCCGCAGGATGTCACGTCCCACAATGTTTCATGGCCAGTGAGGTACATTTGAGGAGCAGTCACTGTTGCAAAGTAGTCAATTTGCACAGACTGAGATCCCAAAAAGGCAATGAGATTATTGACAAGTTAATCGGTGCTGAGGGAAGAATGTTGGCCAGAACAGCAGGAGGGGCAACGTGGGATCTTTTGCATCCAAAAGACAGCACCTCTGACAATGCAGCTTAGAGCATGTGAGTCTTTTACATAACAGCACTGCCTATTGGGAGGGGGGAAATTTACCTAAATTCTGCTCCTGGGCTAAGAGAAAATGTCGCATATGCAAGAGGCTCAGAGTCTCATTTTCCCTGTCTGATGGTTCTTGATTTTAGGATTTCTTTTTCTCTCAGCCCACTAAAGCAGAGCCACAAAAAATTAATTTAAACATTGAGTGCTCCTCTGCACAGAAATCTTCAGTAAAAGGCAAAAGATTTATATGAGACAAAATTACAGACACAGGGTTTGGCTCAACCACAAACTCGTTTATTAAAACACTCTTAACACCCTGATACAAGAGCTCTAAAATAGTGTAAATGACACTACACAACATTTAATTGGTTGGCCCAATTTAAATCCCTCCATGATTTAACCTTGGCTTTCCATAAACACACAAAAAAAACCCTACGACTTATTAAAAAGCCTCTGCAGAAAAACCATAGGCAAAACTCCACGTTTCTGCCTGAAACCTTCCTCAATTCAACCCAACCTGCTCAGGATTAGGTTGTCACCCTTAAACTACCCTTTTAAACCCCAGCCCCAAAGCCCCTCAGATTTGACTGATAACTTACAACTCCCCACAAGGATGGCCCATCCAGTGAAAGTTGTGGGTCCGCGAGTCGGGTTGACCATTTCTGACCCTCCTTCTTGACTGCAGTCCAAAACCTTCAAGCCAATATCACCACGAAATGGTTGAAAACACTTACAATCCCCAATCGGACAGGCTGGCCTGTCCAGGGTTGGAAGTAGGCCTGAGTCAAAGTGACCAACCCCGACCCTCCTTCTGACTGAATGATGAACATATATTTACTGAAGTCATCCTGCCGGATGGTCAGTGCTTTGCACCCTTTAATCTCTTTAACCTGTTACAAGCCTTGGTCCAGACAGACCCATTCATCGCTGATGTTGTTTCTACAATGGATAAAAGCAAAATACTGCAGATGCTGGAAATCTGAAACAAAAATAAAAATAGCTGGAAAAACTCAGCAGGTATGACAGCATCTGCGGAGAGGAATACAAGTTAACGTTTCAAGTCCGTATGACTCTTCATCAGAACTAAGAAAATATAGAAATGAGGTGAAATATAAGCAGGTTGAGGGGGGTGGGACAGGTAGAGCTGGATAGAGGGCCAGTGATAGATGGAGATTGCCAAAGATGTCAAAGACAAAATGAAAAGGGGTGTTGACGGTGGTGATATTAGCTAAGAAATGTGCTAATGGTGACATTAAGGGTAGAAAGCAGGATGAGCAAGGTACAGATAGCCCTAGTGGGGGTGGGGTGGGGGGAAGGGATCGAAATAGGCTAAAAGGTGGAGATGAAACAATGGATGGAAATACATTTAAAAATAATGGAAATAGGTGGGAAAAGAAAAATATATATAAATTATTGGAAAAAAGGGGGATTGGAAAGGGGGTGGGGATGGAGGAGAGAGTTCATGATCTAAAATTGTTGAACTCAATGTTAAGTCTGGAAGGCTGTAAAGCGCCTAGTCGGAAGATGAGGTGCTGTTCCTCCAGTTTGCGTTGAGCTTCACTGGAACATTGCAGCAGGCCAAGGACGGACATGTGGGCATGAGAGCAGGGAGGTGTGTTGAAATGGCAAGCAACAAGGGAGGTCTGGGTCATGCTTGCGGACAGACCGAAGGTGTTCCGCGAAGCGGTCACCCAGTCTGCGTTTGGTCTCTCCAATGTAGAGGAAACCGCATGGGGAGCAACGAATGCAGTAGACTAAATTGAGGGAAGTGCAAGTGAAATGCTGCTTCACTTGAAAGGAGTGTTTGGGCCCTTGGACGGTGAGGAGAGGGGAAGTAAAGGGGCAGGTGTTGCACCTTCTGCGGTTGCATGGGAAGGTGCCGTGGAAGGGGGTTGAGGTGTAGGGGGTGATGGAGGAGTGGACCAGGGTGTCCTGGAGGGAACGGCCCCTATGGAATGCCACCAGGGGGGTTAAGGGAAGATGTGTTTGGTGGTGGCATCATGCTGGAGTTGGCAGAAATGGCGGAGGATGATCCTTTGAATGCGGAGGCTGGTGGGGTGATAAGTGAGGACAAGGGGGACCCTATTATGGTTCTGGCAGGGAGAGGAAGGTGTGAGGGCGGATGCGCGGGAAATGGGACAGACATGGTTAAGGGCCCTGTCAACCACCGTGGGTGGAAAACCTCGGTTAAAGAAGAAGGAAGACGTGTCAGAGGAACTGTTTTGGAAAGTGGCATCATCAGAACAGATGCGACGGAGGCGAAGGAACTGAGAGAATGGGATGGAGTCCTTACAGGAAGCGGGGTGTGAGGAGCTGTAGCTAAGGTAGCTGTGGGAGTCGGTAGGCTTGTAATGGATATTGGTGGGCAGTCTATCACCAGAAATTGAGACAGAGAGGTCAAGGAAGGGAAGGGAAGTGTCAGAGATGGACCATGTGAAAATGATGAAGGGGTGGAAATTGGAAGCAAAATTAATAAATTTTTCCAGGTCCAGACGAGAGCATGAAGCAGCACCGAAGTAGTCATCAATGTACCAGAGAAAGAGTTGTGGGAGGGGGCCTGAACAAGGAATGTTCCGCATACCCCATAAAGAGACAGGCATAGCTGGGGCCCATGCGGGTACCCATAGCCACACCTTTTATTTGAAGGAAGTGAGACGTGTTTAAGGAGAAATTGTTCAGTGAGAGAACAAGTTCAGCCAGACGGAGGAGAGTAGTGGTGGATGGGGATTGTTCGGGCCTCTGTTCGAGGAAGAAGCGGAGAGCCCTCAGACCATCCCGGTGGGGGATGGAGGTGTAGAGGGATTGGACGTCCATGGTGAAGAGGAGGCGGTTGGGGCCAGGGAACTGGAAATTGTTGATATGATGTAGGGCGTCAGAGGAATCGTGGATGTAGGTGGGAAGAGACTGGACAAGGGGAGAGAGAATAGAGTCAAGATAGCAAGAAATGAGTTCCTTGGGGCAGGAACAGGCTGACACGATCGGTCTGCCGGGACAGTTCTGTTTGTGGATTTTGGGGAGAAGGTAGAAGCGGGCTGTCCGAGGTTGGGAGACTATGAGGTTGGAAGCTGTGGAAGGAAGATCTCCAGTGGAGATAAGGTCAGTGACAGTCCTGGAAACAATGGCTTGATGTTCAGTGGTAGGATCATGGTCCAGGGGGAGGTAGGAGGAAGTTTCTGCGAGTTGACGCTCAGCCAAACAATGGACCCCATTCAGGTGAATTATCTCAGGCTCCCAGACTGATGTGCTTGTGACAGTTTCCTCTCCTTCTTGGCCGCTGTTGCTGTTGTTGGTATGATGGCTGTTGTCTGGGGCCGTTTGTTACAATGGACTTCCCAGTTTCTTAATTGAACTATCTGATGGCAGCTATCTTGTGTCATTGTTGCGATAATGTCCCAATGTCCTTTCATGGTATTGGTTTTGCTTTGATATTGGAATGTTTCGAAAATTAACCCCTGACCGTATAGCCTGCCTCTGTGTGTTTATCGTGTTGAGGTTTGGCCTGTTTATTTGCAGTACATGTGTCTGCGGATTTTGGGCTTTTTATATTTCATGAAATCCAGTTGGAGGTGATTCTGATCTACTGTCAACTACAGTCTCTTTATTCTCGCTAAGAGGGAGTGGATTGTCCTTATGGTGAGAGAATCGGGGGAATGGCCTAGACATGTATCTGTTTTAAAAACAAGCTCTACCGATAGGTTGTAAACTTTTTTGGGATGTACTGAGTATTGTGAAAGAGCACTATTATAGATGCAGCAAAAACAAAAATAGCTGGAAAAACTCAGCAGGTCTGACAGCATCTGTGGAGAGGAACACAGTTAACGTTTCGAGTCCGTATGACTCTTCATCAGAACGAAAGAGAAAGAGAAATGTGGTGAAATATAAGCTGGTTGAGGGGAGTGGGACAGGTGGAGCTGGATAGAGGGCCAGTGATAGGTGGAGGCAAAGGAGAGATTGCCAAAGATGTCATAGACATAAGGGCAAAGGGGTGTTGATGGTGGTGATATAAGCTAAAGGATGTAATTAAGTTATAAGTTAACTGTCTTCCTCTCCACAGATGCTGTCAGACCTGCTGAGTTTTTCCAGTTATTTTTGTTTTTGTTTCAGATTTCCAGCATCCGCAGTATTTTGCTTTTTTCTTACTATAGATGTAGCTTTGTTTGTTTCCTGCTAAACATGGAAACAGGAGGAGGCCATTCAGCCCCTCAGCCCTATTCAACAGTGGTAGCATGGCTGAGTGGTCTAAGGTGTTGGATTTTATCATGACCTTCAGCCGCTCTGCCCCCGCACTCCCGGTCACCCATTGCCTCATCCTCGCAGCATCCTGCCATCCATAGCCAATCAGAAAGCAAACAGACTCCTCATTGTCCAACTGGATGGTTCTTGGCTGTTGGTCAAATGGTCTTTTTACCCTCTCCTCTGCCCATCTCCAAAACTTTAATAACTAATAAATGAACACATTCAAAGAAAAACGTTTAAAAATACAACTTTTTTTTTTAAGCGGGGGTGTCGTTACGAGGAATTGTGTAATTCTTCTCCTGGGCACTGTTTGCAGCAGTGATGAATTAGCCTCCAGTTCCTGGGGAGGCCAGGACAAATTTGAATAAGTTAGCAAATCTCGATCATCTGGTGTTAATCAAGATGCCAGAATTTCAATGCAGCAACTGTTATGTCCAAGTTAGGGCCAGACTACTTTCAGAAAGCAAACTCAAGTATCAGAGGTTTACAGGGGCTATGGGGGAAGAACAGAGGTTATAGTGGATAGGTTCAGGAGCAATGGGCCGAATGGCCTCCTTCTGTGCTGTATCACACTATGCGGAGAATAGCAAAAATTAAAGTAAACTTAAAAACTCGATGCTTGCAGCCAGGGTGGTTTTATATGCTGCACAGATTTGGCAGGAAGTTAGTAAGAGGCATAGAGGAGACTTTAAATGAGTGAGTAGAGATCAACAAATGAACTATTGAAGCAGCTTTAAATATCCGTAACCCGGCCTGGGGAGGCTCCCCAGTCTACCGTCGGTAGAATTAGTGTTGGAGCTTTTTTTAGTTGCACCGTTGGCAGCAAGATCGCACTGGGGAGCTGCTGTCTCTGGGGCCCCGCCATCCAGGGATTCTGTTCGCTCTGTCTCTCTACTTTTTTAAATCTCTTGTTAATGACGTGAACTCTTCAACAGCCTGATGCTAAACCTCTGACAACAGAGGCACCGTTACTGCTGCAATGCAGAGAGGAGACTCACTGTTTTAACGTTAGCTCAAGGTAACTTTTTTTTTTCATTTATTTAAAAGTTTTAGAAGCTGCAGTTTTCTCAGGACAGTTACAAGTTAACGCTTGTATCACTGGACGTATTTTGCGAGTGTAAGATTCCTAAAGGTCGGGTATAAGGATAAGCGGAAGAATAAGCACTCAAACTGTTTTATTTAGGGGAAAAGTCCCATATTTCACCTACTCTTACTGTGTCTCACTCTAAGGTGCAGGGTTGTTGAAATAAAAACAGAAAGCTTTCTCCTTCGGAAAAGTTATATTGGACTCGAAACACTAACTCTGTTTCTCTCTCCACAGATGCTGAGTTTTCCCAGCACTTTGTTTTTATTTTGGATTTCCAGAATCTGCAGTTCTTTGCTTTTAGTCGGTTGTTGAGATTTGGAATGAATTTTCACCATTTGAATGCGCACTCTCAGAATTCAAGCCATATGCCCTCTAAACTAGGACTCGGCAGTGACTCAAGTGTTCTTCTGTGTTAGAAGGTTGTGGGTTCAAACCCCACTCCAGGACCTGAGCACGTTATCCAGTACTGACATTCTCAGTGCAGTACTGAGGGAGTGCTGCACTGTTGGAGCTGCCATTTTTTGGATGAGGTGTTAAACCATGGTCCTGTTTGCCTTCTCAGATGGATGCAAAAGATCCCAATGCACTATTTTAAAATAAAGTGGTGGGAGCAGTGGGCAGGGGTGGTTCTCCGCAGTGTCCTGGCCAATATTGATCCTTCAATCTAATGACATCAGTGGCAGCACTTCAATAAGCACTTCATTGACAGTAAAGCACTTTGGGACATCCTGAGTTTGTGAAAGGTGCTAAGTCCTTCTTTCAAGTTGATTTATTTTGAGTCAAAATTGTTGCTGTTTTGATGTATTTCACTCTTTAATATGTGTATAATGTTATTGGAAATTATTTTTTAAAATAGAATTCTAATGAGGGTGTATGTCTTAATTGGATTAAAGCTAGCTAGTCTGGGTGCTTTGATGTATAGTAGTTTTGAGATGTTAATTGGGTGAACAGTAAGGGAAACAGTAAGGTAAAGTGTTCATTTGCATTTGTTGAATCAACCATTCAAGACTGCGGGTGAAATCTTGCACCTAGCTAGAAGAAACCAAACAATGTGTCTATTTTTTCACTTACGGATAAAATTGGTGCTATGAAAAGGGTTTGATTGTAAGAAGAGCTGAAATTCAAAAGGCCTAGTGATACAACGGAAAGTTTATATTCAAAGGGAAAGCTAGCTATATAAAGAAAGGAGTTTGTGTGTATGTGTGTGTAAGGTAGAGGCATTTAAGACCTAACCAGCCTGTAGGCCTCCAACCAGCTTGCAAAGGAACCTCATTTGGAATTCATAAGGTCAAATGTGCTTTGCCTGGTGTCTATTTAAAGTCTATGGGTTACTGTTGCCTTCGTGGAGATTTACCTGGGGGTGATTAATTTGGGGATTTGTTAAAGTTATTATAGTAATTTATAGTCATGTGTATGTGTTTAATTTGTTGTCAAATTAATAAATGTTTAATTTTTTTGTATAAAAGCCATGAGACTCAGTGGTCTTATTCCTACTGAATTCCGAGTCTGCATCTCGAAATTACAAATTGCAAAAATGGGTTATGACAGTTGTTTCAAGTTTCCCTCTGGGATTTGAACAACTCAGCCTTTACCATTGGCTGCGTCATAATACCTCCACATTCAGATGAAGCTGTGATCCCCCTCACTCCTTCCCACCATAAATCCCTTTCAATTTTTTTTTTATTTGCTCACGGGATGTGGGCTTCGCTGACTGGGCCAGCATTTGGTGCCCATCCCTAACTGCCCTTGAGAAGGTGATGGTGAGCTGCCTTCTTGAACCGCTGCAGTCCATATAGTGTAAGTACACCCACAGTGCCGTTAAGAGAGGGAGCTCTAGGATTTTGACGCAGCGACAGTGAAGGAACAGCGATATATTTCCAAGTCAGGATGGTGAGTAACATGGAGGGGAATTTCCAGGTGGTGGTGTTCCCATCTATCTGCTGCCCTTGTCCTCCTAGATGGTGGTGGTCATGGGTTTGAAGGTGCTGTCTAAGGAGCCTTAGTGAATTCCTGCAGTTGCATCTTGTAGATGGTACACACTGCTGCTGCTGTGCATCAGTGGTGGAGGGAGTGAATGTTTGTGGGTGTGGTGCCAATCCATCGGGCTGCTTAGTCCTGGATGGTGTCAAGCTTCTTGAGTGTTGTGGGAGCTGCATTCATCCATGCAAGTGGGGAGTATTCCATCACACTCCTGACTTGTGCCTTGTATATGGTGGACAGGCTTTGGGGAGTCAGGAGGTGAGTTACTCATCACAGGATTCTTAGCCTCTGACTTGCTCTTGTAGCCACAGTATGTATATGGCTAGTCCAGTTCACTTTCTGGTCAATAGTAACCTGCAGGATGTTGATTCAGTGATGGTAATGCCATTGAACGTCAAGGGGCGATGGTTAGGCTCTGTTCTGTTGGAGATGGTTATTGCCTAGCACCTGTGTGGCACGAATGTTACTTGCCACTTGTCAGCCCAAGCCTGGATATTGTCCAGATCTTGCTACATTTGGACATGGACTGGTTCAGTATCTGAGGAGTCACGAGTGGTGCTGAACATTGTGCAATCATCAGTGAACATCCCCACTTCGGACCTTATGATGGAAGGAAGGTCGTTGCTGAAGCAGTTGAAGATGGTTGGGCCTAGGACACTACCTTGAGGAACTCCTGCAGTGATGTCCTGGAGTTGAGATGACGGACCTCCAACAACCACAACCATCTTCCTTTGTGCTAGGTATGACTCCAATCAGTGGAGAGTTTTCCCCTGATTCCCATTGACTCCAGTTTTGCTAGGGCTCCTTGATGCCACACTCGGTCAAATGCAGCCTTGATGTCAAGGGCAGTCACTCTCACCTCACCTTGGTAGTTCAGATCTTTTGTCCATGTTTGAACTAAGGCTGTAATAAGGTCAGGAGCTGAGTGGTCCTGGCAGAACCCAAACTGGGCATCAGTGAGCAGGTTATTACTCAGCAAGTGCCGCTTGATCTGTTCTCAAGTCTTGAAATGTTGATTTTTATCACCGTTCCATTCAATGCAGAATTTGTCAAAAGTTCCCAATCCCAGGACACTCCTATCCCATCAAGATGGAAACAGAATAAGGAAATATTATGTTCTTAGTTGCACATTGGATGAAAATTTACACACTTTTATAGAAAACCAGTGGAGCTACAATCTTTTGGTTAAGAAACAATGTCAATGTCTATCAACTTTGATGAAGGGACCGAATGTATGGTTGATAAATTTGTTGATGATACAGGGATAGGTAGGAAAGTGAGTTGTGAAGTGGACATAAGGGATCTGCAAAGGGATATAGATAGGTTAAATGGAGTGGCCAATAAATTGGCAGATGGAGTATATTGTGATTTGGCGAAAGTGGACTGGAAACAGCTACTTGAAGGTAAATCAGTATCAGAGGATTCAGAGGCATTCAAAGGGGTTCAGAGTAAACATGTTCTGACAAAGAAAAAGGGTGGGACGGCCAAATCTAGAGCCCCCTGGATGTCAGAGAGCTTACAGGGCAAGGTAAGGCAGAAATGGAAAATTTACGTCCGACACCGAGAATTCAGAAGCTACAGAAAGTGGAGGGGTAAAAACCAAAATGGAAATTAGGAAATCCGAGGGGGCAAGAAAGAAAATTGGTAAGCAAAATCAAGGTGAACCCAAAGATATATTTTATCAATACATTAAAAGGATAACTAAGGGAATAATAGGGCCCATAAAAGGACAGAAAGGTAACCGATGTATAGAGGCCAATAAAGTTGGTATGGTTCTGAATGAATACTTTGCATCTGTCTTCACAAAAGAGTGGGACAATACAGACATTGTAGTTGAGGAGGAGGAGTGTGAAATATTGGATGTGATAAACATAGGGAGAGAGTGAGTATTAGTGTGATTAGTCCCCTTTAAAAGTGGATTAATCACTAGGGCCCGATGAAATGTTCCCAGGCTGTTAAAAGAAGCCAGGGGGAGGAGACAGCAGAGGGTTTGACCATCATTTTCCAACCCTCCCTGAATACAGGTGTGGTGCCGGAGGGTTGGGGGACTGCAAATGTTGTACCTTTGTTCAAAAAGGGATTGAGGGATAGACCGAATAATTACAGGCCAGTCAGTCTGACCACGGTAGTGGGCAAATTACTGGATCAATTCTGAAAAGACAGGACCAACTGTCACTTAGCAAGGCACAGATTAATCAAGGATAGTTAGCATGCATTTATTAAGGGAAGATCATGTCTGATTAACTTGACTGAATTTTTTTGAGGAAGTAAGGAGAAGCATTGATGACGGTGCAATTGATGTGGTCTACATGGATTTTAGCAAGGCTTCTGACACGGTCCCACGTGGCAGACTGGTTAAAAACATAAAAGCCCATGGGATCCAGGGGAATGCAGCAAACTGGGTACAAAATTGACTCAGTGGCAGGAAACAAAGGGTAATTATTGATGGGAGTTTTTGTGACTGGAAGGCTGATTCCAGTGGGGGTCTGCGGGGCTCCCTGCTTTTTGTGGTGTATATATTTAGTGATTTGGACATAAATGCAGGGAGAATGATCAAGAAGTATGCACTCAACAAAAATTTGCCGTGTGGTTGATAGTTGCTGTAGACTGTAGGAAGATAGCAATGGACTGGTCAGGTGGGCAGAAGAGTGGAGTTCAACCCAGAGAGATGTGATTTATTTGGGAAGGTCAAACAAGGCAAAGGAATAGACAATAAATGGGAGAATAAATGAGGTGTAGAGGGAGTGAGGGACCTTGGAATGAATGTCCACAGATCCCTGAAGGTAGCAGGACAGGTTGATAAGGTGGTTAAGAAGGCAAATAGAATCCTTTCCTTTGTTAGTCGAGGTATAGAATAAAAGTGCAGGGTGGTTATGCTAAAACTGTATAAATCATTAGTTAGATCACAACATGAGTACTGTGCAATTCTGGTCACCTCATTACTGAAAGGATGTAATTGCACTAGAGAGTGCAGAGGAGATTTACGAGGATGTTTCCAGAGCTGAAAAAAATGCAGCAAGTGGAAAGATTGGATAGGCTGGGGTTGGAAAAAGCTGAGGGGAGATTTGACTGAGATGCACAAAATAGTGAGGGGCCTGGATAGTGTGTATGGGAAGGGCCTATGTACCTCAGCAGAGAGACCATAAGACAAAGGAGCAGAAATTAGGCCATTCGGCCCATTGAGTCTGGGTCAGTGTCTAGGGGGCACAGATTTAAAGTGATGAGTAGAAAGATTAGAGGGGAGGTGAGGATAAACTTTTTCACCCAGAGGATTGTGGGGGTCTGGAACTCACTGCCTGAAAGGGTAGTAGAGGGGGAAACCCTCAACTCATTTAAAAGGTGTTTGGATATGCACCTCAAGTGCCGTAACCTGCAGGGCTACGGACCAAATGCTGGAAAGTGGGACTAGGCCAGGTGGCTCATTTCTCGGCTGGCGCAAACACGATGGGCTACTTGGCCTCTTTCTGTGCCGTAAACTTCCTATGATTGATTCTATGAACGTGAGAAAGTGTGAAATTGTCCACTTTGGCAGGAAGAATAGAAAAGCAGCAAATTATTTAAACGGGGAGAGATCGCAGAGCTCTTGAGGTACAGAGGGATCTGGGTGTCCTGGTACATGAATCACAAAAGGTTCGTATGCAGGTACAGCAAGTGATGAGGAAGGTAAATGGAGTGTTGTCATTTGTTACAAGGAGAATGGAATATAAAAGTAGGGATGTTCTGCTGCAGTTGTATAGGGTATTGGTGAGACCACTCTGGAATACCGTGTACAGTTTTGGTCACCTCATTTAAGAAAGGATATAAATGTGTCAGAAGCAGTTCAGGGAAGGTTCACTCGACTGACTCCTGGGATGGGGGGGTGTGCTATCTTATGAGGGAAGGTTGGACAGGTTGGGCCTGTATCCATTGGATTTTGGAAGAGTGGGAGGTGACCTTATTGAAACATATAAGATCCTGAGGGAACTTGACAGGGTGGATGCTGAAAGGATGTTTCCCCTTGTGGAGGAGACTAAAACTAAGGGCGCACAGTTTAAAAATAAGAGGTCTCCCATTCAAAATGGAGATGAGGAGAATTTTTTCTGGGGATTGTGAACCTTTGGAACTCTCTTCCCCAGAGAGTGGTGGCGGCAGGGTCAATGAATATATTCAAGGCTGTTAGGTAAGATTTTTGACTAACAAGGGGGTCAAAGATTATCAGGGGGTAGGTGGGAACGTGGAGTTGAGGCCACAATCAGATCAGCCATGATCTTATTAAATGGCAGAAAAGGCTCGAGGGGCCGAATGGCCTACTCCTGCTCCTAATCTATATATTTGTAAAATAGATAATCTGAATACTAATAATCCATTTTTATAAAATTGGTCAATTATATCCACACTTATTTCTCTGTTAAGACCATAAGACATAGGAGCAGAAATTAGGCCATTCGGCCCATCGAGTCTGCTCCGCCATTCAATCATGGCTGATGAGTGGCCTCCACAGCCTTCTGTGGCAATGAATTCCATAGGTTCAGCACTCTCTGGCTAATAAGTTTCTCCTCATCTCTGTTCTTAAAGGTCTTCCCTTTACTCTGAGGCTGTGCCCTCGGGTCCTCGTCTCTCCTACTAATAGAAACATCTTCCCCACATCCACTCTATCCAGGCCTTTCAGTATTCTGTAAGTTTCAGTCAAATCCCCCCTCATCCTTCTAAACTCCATCGAGTTTAGACCCAGAGTCCTCAAACGTTCCTCATATGTTAAGCCTTTCATTCCTGGGATCATTCTCGTGAGCCTCCTCTGGACCCTCTCCAGGGCCAGCACACCCTTCCTGAGATACGGGGCCCAAAATTGCGCTCAGTATTCTAAATGTGGTCTGACCAGAGCCTTATAAAGCCTCAGCAGCACATCCCTGCTTTTATATTCTAGTCCTCTCAAAATAAATGCCAACATTGCATTTGCCTTCCTAACTACCGACTCAACCTGCAAGTTAACCTTAAGAGAATCCTGGACTAGGACTCCCAAGTCCCTTTGCATTCCAGATTTCTGAATTCTCTCCCCATTTAGAAAATAGTCTATGCCTCTATTCTTCCTACTAAAGTGCATGACCTCACACTTCCCCACGTTGTATTCCATCTGCCACTTCTTTGCCCATTCTCCTAACCTGTCCAAATCCTTCTGCAGCTTCCCCGCCTCCTCAATACTACCTGTCCCTCCACCTATCTTTGTATCGTCTGCAAACTTAGCCAGGATGCCCTCAGTTCCTTCATCTAGATCATTAATGTGTAAAGTGAAAAGTTGTGGTCCCAACACTGACCCCTGCGGAACACCACTAATCACCAGCCGCCATCCTGAGAAGGAACCACTTATCCCCACTCTCTGCCTCCTGCCAGACACTAATCTTCTATCCATGCTAGTACCTTGCCTCTAACACCATGGGCTCTTATCTTACTGAGCAGCCTCCTGTGCGGCACCTTGTCAAAGGCCTTCTGGAAGTCCAAGTAGATAACATCCATTGGCTCTCCTTTGTCTAACCTGCTCATTACCTCCTCAAAGAATTCTAACAGATTTGTCAGGCATGACCTCCCCTTGATGAAACCATGCTGACTTTGCCCTATTTTACCATGCACTTCCAAGTATTCTGAAATCTCATCCTTAATAATGGACTCTAAAATCTTGCCAACGACCGAGGTCAGGCTAATCGGCCTGTAATTTCCCGTCTTTTGCCTCACTCCCTTCTTAAACAGGGGGGTTATATTAGCGATTTTCCAGTCCTCTGGGACCCTCCCTGACTCCAGTGATTCCTGAAAGATCACCACTAACGCCTCCACTATCTCTTCAGCTATCTCCTTCAGAACTCTGGGGTGTAATCTATCGGGTACAGGTGATTTATCCACCTTCAGACCTTTCAGTTTTCCTAGCACCTTCTCCTTGGTAATAGCCACCATACTCGCCCCTGCCCCCCGACTCTCTTGAACTTTGGGGATGTTACTCGTGTCTTCCACCGTGAAGACTAACGCAAAGTACCTATTCAGTTCCTCCGCCATTTCTTTGTTCCCCTCTACTACTTCTCCAGCGTCATTTTCCAGTGGCCCAATGTCCACCTTTGCCTCTCTCTTACCCTTTATACATCTAAAAAAAACTCTTGCAATCTTCTTTTATATTACTGGCTAGTTTACCCTCATATTTAATCTTCTTCCTCCTTATTTCTTTTTTAGTTGCCCTCTGTTGGTCTTTGTAGGCTTCCCAATCCCCTGGTTTCTCACTGCTCTTCGCCGCATTGTATGCTTTCTCTTTAGCTTTTATGCTGTCCCTGACTTCCCTTGTCAGCCATGGTTGCCTCGTCCTCCCTTTAGTATGCTTCTTCTTCCTACGGATGAATTTTTGCTGTGTCTCCCAAATTACTCCCAGAAACTCCTGCCATTGCTGTTCCACTGTCTTTCCTGCTAGGCTCATCTCCCAGTCAATTCTGGCCAGCTCCTCCCTCATGCCTCTGTAGTTGCCTTTATTCAATTGTAATACCGTTACATCTGATTCCAGCTTTTTCCTCTCAAATTTCAGGGTAAAATCTATCATATTATGGTCACTTCCTCCTAAGGGTTCCTTCACCTTAAGCTCCCTTATCAAATCTGCCTCATTACACATCACTAAATCTAGAATTGCCTGTTCCCTAGTGGGCTCCACCACAAGCTGCTCCAAAAAGCCATCTCGTAGACATTCCACAAATTCCTTTTCTTGGGATCCACTACCAACCTGATTTTCCCAGTCTACCTGCATATTGAAATCCCCCATGATCACTGTAACCTTGCCTTTCTTACATGCCTTTTCTATCTCCTGGTGTATCTTGTGCCCCGCATCCTGACTACTGTTCGGAGGCCTGTACATAACTCCCGTTATGGTTTTTTTACCTTTGCGGTTGCTCAACTCTACCCACACAGATTCTACATCATCTGACCCTACATTGTTTCTTACTATCGATTTAATTTAATTTCTTACTAACAAAGCAACCCCACCCCCTCTGCCAACCTGCCTATCTTTTCGATAGGATGTATATCCTTGGATATTTAGCTCCCAGTCCTGATCGCCTTGCAGCCATGTCTCTGTGATGCCCACCACATCATACCTACCAATTTCAATCTGCGCCACAAGCTCATTTACCTTATTTCGTATATTGCGTGCACTCAGATACAACACCTTCAGTCCTGTATTTCCCATCCCCTTTCTCATTGTCATCCCTTTATCTGATGTGCTTTAAGTTAGATTCCTAGCCCTTTCCAAACACTCTGTCCTATTTTGTGTTCTAATAGCCTCTCCTGGGCTCTCCTTTTCAGTTTTTCATATTTTCCATGAAGTTGAATCCACCCCCCCACACGCTAACCTGCTGCTTTGTTTCCCATTAGTCATACTTCTTGGAGTTTTACCCTTCCTTCCCCCCCACTTTCTAGTTTAAAGTCCTGTTGACCACCCTATTTACCCTTTTCGCTAGAACATTGGTCCCAGATCAGTTCAGGTGGAGACCGTCCCAACGGTACAGATCCCTCCTGTTCCAATACTGATATCAGTGCCCCACGAAATGGAACCCCTCTTTCCTGCACCACTCCTTTAGCCACGTGTTTACTTCCCTTATTCTCGCATCCCTATGCCAATTTGCACGTGGCTCGGGTAGTAATCCGGAGATTATAACCCTTGAAGATCTGTTCTTTAATTTAGTTCCTAGTTCCTGATAATCCCCAAACAGGTCCTC